>NW_021166906.1:25000-30000 GCF_900634415.1 Cottoperca gobio | reverse complement strand
TTCGCTCCTTTTAATGCAAATGAGCCCATTTGTAAAGATTAACAAAGCGCTAACAGTCACAGTGAAGTTATTAGCGTCTGCAGAGACTTGCTGGTAACTGAATGTGTCATGCGATGAGACGTCTAATGAAAAATAAATGACTAAAGCTCCCCATCATAAGAAATGTATTTTAAATACCCCCTCACAACCACTGCAGTGTTTTGTGCTTGTGCTTTAATATAATGAGCTCAACATCTTTAGTGAATCAGACCTGAAGATGACGTTCTGCTACTCTGCAGCATTTTTTGATGATGATTTTGTTTGCAAACCTTTATTGTTAGCCACGCTAGCAGTGTGTCGGTCGTATTCAGCCTCAACAACTATCTAACCACCATCAGACTGTGTTTAGTGCTCTGTAGCTAATGTTAGCATGCTAACATACCGCACTGAGAACATGTGTGGTCTAGTGGTACGCCTTCCAAACAAAACACTAGAAGGTCGGGAGTTCAGTACCAGGCTGCCACCATTGTACCCCTGAGCAAGGCACTTAACCCTGAGCTGCTCCAGGGAGACTGTCCTGTACTTAGTTCAATGTAAGTCGCTCTGGATAAGAGCGTCTGCTAAATGACCTGTAATGTAATGTGTGTGTGTGTGTGTGTGTGTGTGGGTGGGATAGATGTGCGACAGGAAGGAGGGAGGAGAGGAAATGTTGACAACCGAACAATGATGGAGCGATGTCAAGACGAGGCAGAAACACAGAGGGAGACATTTCTTTGCTGTGAAATGTGCAGACAAGTGTGTGTGTGTGTGTGTGTGTGTGTGTGTGTGTGTGTGTGTGTGTGTGTGTGTGTTGCCTAGCCTTGAAGCCAAGACGAGAGAAAGAAAAGATAGAAGAGGAATGACAGTAGAGACATGCAGTAGGAGGAGGAAGAGGGAGGGGAAGTTGTCCCCGTCCTGAGCTTTACAATGCAATGACATTTTCTGCAGCTGCACAGAAGAAATGACAAGCAAAGCCAAGTGAATGCAAACACACACACACACACACACACACACAGTATAGAGTTCATAGCAGAAAGCTAAAGTTCAACGACCCTGAGTGTGAAGTCTCATACAGAACACAGCACGTTACTGCTGTTACACTCAGACACTGTTTATAAGATTGTTTGGCATTATGGCCGTCGCCATCTTGTTTTTTTGTAACCAGTCCTGAAAACACAAACTGTGAAAGAGTTAAAGTTATAAGATGAAAACACAGACACACCGTGGTAGTGACCTGTCAATCACAGGTAGCCCCGCCCTAAAGCAGGCGCCGCTCTATCGTCTATTTCACTCTAAACATTTCTGTAACTTACTCTCTGAACATCCTGCTGTGATGAAGGAGACTCAAGACTACATATTGAAATCATTAACTCTTTAGGGAAAAGTTTACTGAGGCAATAAACCAAGTGAGAAGTCGACTCATTTTCTCATAGACTTCTATACAATCTGACTTATTGTTTCGCCCCCTGGTGGCCATTAGAAAGAATGCAGCTTTAAGGCACTTTTGGGATCCTGCCTTTGGCTTTGTCTTGTACACTTTATGTTGTAGTTCAGCGAATTTACAAAAAGCATTCTAATCAACGCCATGTAGTGAAACTGAGACTTACTTTGTTCTGATGTTTGCAAAGAAATGGTGACACTCAAACAAGTGAAAGTGATCCTGTAGTCTGACTAACATCACTACAGCCAGGGACAGACGAGAGAATTACAGAGAAGGTATCTGACAGACGAGACCTGAACGCAGATAAGAATATAAAGAGACTTGAACACCGTTCAGAATCGGAGAGAAAGACAAAAGTCAAGTTACATTCTGGTGTCTGCGGGAATAAAGAGGCTGAAAGGATGAAGACACTGAATCTGTAAGTGCTCTAACGTTTCCACGCTTCGCTCTTTAGACACTTCGCCTTAAACCCACACTCAAATATTGACGATTGAAAAAGATGCTCTCGGTTGATTTCTTCTTCTGTGGTTTGTGTGGATTCGATGTCTGGAGGTAATTGGCGTGCGGTCAGCGGGGTGCTTTAAGGACAAAGCTTTGTAGTATGTTTTGTATCCAACAGAAGACAGATGAGAGCAGAAATGTCTCGCTGGTTTGTGTCCCAGACGACCGTCGTGGACAGACACGATGTGAATGTTGAACTTTTCCTGTCAAGATGAAACACGTCTCCAGGATATGACATGTTTACACGCTGAATGTATTAACCTCTAACACACGTGTTGACGTCGTAGCAGGAGAAGCAAAGCAATTCAAATCGTCAAACGTCCCAGTCAGCTGTTCAAGAGAGACAAAAGGACCTCCGCTAAATGGAACGCAGCCGTCTTCACGTTAATGCACTCGTGCTGTTCCTGCTGTCACATATCAAAACGTTTCTTTCTTTATTTATGCACCTTTATAGAAACGTGGAAGCTTTTACAGACACCGTTGGACAACACCAAACAACAAACAACAATCACACACAGAAGAGAAGAAGAAGACATCTGGTTGTGTTTTCAGGAATTTACTCTTCTCTATAGCACTTAATAAGAAACATCTTTACAATTCTCTTCATAGGGATATTCAGAAAAAGTAAATGCTCTTCAAGAATATATAAAGTTATTTTCCAAGACAAGTGGCGGATGAAAAGAAACACATTAGACAAACGTCTGCTCCACATGTCTTACGGACTCTTTCTGTCAGCGTTACTGTAAATGTCGTGAACTCGTCAGAGTGCGATCCGCTCTGTCGTCGTCCCTCCGGCCCGTGTTGTCATGTTGTCAGAGTTTGATGGACAGCTCTGTGTAGTAAAGCTAACAGCAGAGTGTTAAAACGCCACCTCAGGTTTTAGCCTTTGACACACATCTCTGTGTCTGCCTCTCACACGGCTCTGTCACACACAACGTGTGGAGATGATGCTGGACGGGAGGATCTACTTTCTGTCCTGAGAGCAGATCCGTCTGTTTAGTTAGTTGTAAATCACAGGACTCCTCAAACTGTTATGATGAAGCAGGTAGTGGCAGCTGGATGTTGAGTGACAGGTGGAAAGAAGGTGAATGAGTTGTAATCCCTGTGAAGCTGTGTAACTTACTCTCTGAACATCCTGCTGTGATGAAGGAGACTCAAGACTACAGATTGAAATCATGAACTCTTTAGGGAAAAGTTTACTGAGGCAATAAACCAAGTGAGAAGTCAACTTATTTTCTCATAGACTTCTATACAATCTGATTTATTGTTTCGCCCCCTGGTGGCCATTAGAAAGAATGCAGTAGTAGGTTGTAGGTAACCAGGATGTAGCTAACAAACTGTTCCTGCCAAGATAGTATTTACAGCAGCGCTGCAACTCTTGTAAACCTACAAGGTATATTAAACAAGTTTAAAACTCTTTGACCCTAAATCGATGTGTCTTGTGTTTCTTTAAAGACCAGAAGAAGGATTATGAAGCCATTAATGTTCCAGTGTACTTATGTGAACTTTGTTTTCAGATGTTGCTCCATCACATGCACTTCTTTGTTTTCTGCACAACCAATCATCACATTGTATATTGACCGCTCCAAACTACAATCAGAAAGGTGAAACCAGGTGTTGCGTTCTCTGTCGTGGGATGACAGACTTCACTCCAGCAAACCTTCGTCACCTTCCATGTGCACCAGCATCACACGCTGGAGTTTAAGGCTCTCTGTGGGCAACAGCCTCAGGTTGTAAGCTCTGCTGTCAGACGTCTTCATCATCAAGTGAGCTGTACACCACTATCTTTACAGTACGCACCTTGCAGTATCTTCAGATTTCTGCTCTCTTGTTGCAAAGTGGAGCGAGGAGCTTTGTGCTGCAGACTGGCCCGTGGGTGGCTGAGAGAGAGAGAGAGATGGGGACTAGGAGCAGGTCAGAGGATGTGAGAGAGGCATAATAAAGCTTAGGTACACACACGCAGAGAGAGAGCTTGTGCAGCTACAGTGTGACTGGATCTCACGCCGGTTGACAGGCTGTGATTTTCTTCTCGTCTGCTGGTCTGGATCTCTATACGGCGGTTTGTTAGACGCAGAGAAGCGAGTGGATTCATCAACACACCTGTAAGTAGCTACAGTCATCTCCTACGTGTGGACCAACAGTGTGTCTTTCAGGTGTGTGAGAGTGTGTTGATCAGGATCTATATCTTCAATGTGTGCCGTGTCATATTTGCCAGGGTGACTCACCCACCGTTGCCTGGGCGACGAGGCCATTGTTGGCATACAGACGCTGATGGAAAGCGTATAAAAACAGATGCATATCATATCTACTGACGTTTGTTTCTTATGACACAAGAGTGACCAGAAACACATCCAGCAGGTAGTTTCATCTTCTCGTAGTTAGAAGGAGGCTCGACAGGTGAACATGGTCACCTTTCTAACTCTAGATATCACCTGTTGATTAATAACAAGTGTTGTTATGTTTAAATATGCACATGAGGCGTTCTCTTCTTCATGTTCTAATTTGCAACAGGAATCTGAACATTGGATGAAGCCAGGATCATAAATGACAGAAATGTGAGCGGTTTATACACAGAACCAGAACCAGAACAACAGTAAGTCGTGTAGAGAAGAGATGAAGTGTTGGTGGTTGGTTCATGTCAGTGCGTATAAAGACATAATGTCACATAACAAGTGGTATACAGATGATTGGAGGACCTTTGTAGTTTGGAAGAGATTTTATATGTTGTATGTTTTTGTGACTGATCAGCTGGCTCCTTAGTTTTTTATGGAGCGGCGTGTTGCCCTTACTCCCGACCTCACTGTCCTTCCGTTTCCTGTGCAGCTACAAAACAAAGCTGACATTTCAAGCATAATTAGCCTCTTCGACATCATGACCTTTGACCTCTGAGATCCGTCCACGATGTCCCTTTAAGCCCCGTAAGGGACGCTGGTCTTTGCAAAGTGGCTGTTTCTGCACTGTGAAGCTGCCCGTGCAGGTTGTGTGTGTGTGTGTGTGTGTGTGTGTGTGTGCGTGTGTGTGTGCATGTGTTAGTGATGGT
>NW_021166906.1:0-15000 GCF_900634415.1 Cottoperca gobio | reverse complement strand
CATCCAGCAGGAGGAGACTCCTCTGTAACATCCAGCAGGAGGAGACTCCTCTGTAACATCCAGCAGGAGGAGACTCCTCTGTAACATCCAGCAGGAGACTCCTCTTGTTTGCCTTTTGGACTGATTTACCGGTATTTGACCCTGCCTGGATTACTTACTGAACTATATTGTATTCTGCCTGTCTCTGTGTCGTGCTTTTGGGTTCAGTTCTGTCGGTTCCAGCTAACCTTACAGTAAAATCTGGCCAACATGGACCCAGCCGACTCAGCACCATCCCAGACAGCGCCGCCGACACCAGTCGAGATGATACAATGCCATGAGCAACAGCTGATCTTCATTATGGAGGCTATGCAGGCGATGTCTCTTCGCAACGAGCGTAGCTTTGCGTCTCTCTGGGACCACGTCACGAATCTCACCACTACGGCCTGGAGATCGGATACTACTGCTGCCTCCAGATCTCCGGTCCACACTTCTCCGGCGTCAGATGCACGCCTACCTCCACCTGAGCGCTATTCTGGCGTTCCTGGTTCGTGTCGGTCATTCCTCGTGCAGTGTTCTCTGTTTTTTGAGCTCCAACCCTCCGCACCTCCAACCTTCCCCACAGAGAGATCCCGGGTGGCATATATTGTCCCTCTGCTCACAAGCAGGGCTAAAGACTGGGTAACTGCCGAGTGGGAGAAAGGATCTCCAGCCTGCTTCTCCGTCAAACTCTTCACTGAGGAGCTGCGGAAGGTTTTCGATCATGTGACGCCTGGAAGAGAGGTCGCTCGAGGGCTGCTCGACCTGAAGCAGGGAGTGAGAGTGGTATCTGATTACTCCATCGAGTTCCGCACCATGGCAGCTGAGAGCAGCTGGAACTCTGCCTCACTTCTCGATGCCTTCTACCACGGTCTGTCAGATCGCATCAAGGATGAATTAGCGGCTCGGGATTGTCCGACTGATTTGGATGAGCTGGTGGCTCTCTCCATCCGTATCGATGGACGTCTGCGGGAACGAAGACAAGAGAGGGTTCGGTCTGCTGTTCCTCGAGCATGCTACTGAGCAGGTTACCGACACTCTCTCCGGCGCTCCAGAGCCAATGCAGCTTGGTCAGACTCAGCTGTCCACGGCAGAACGACAGCGCCGCCTGCTGGAGAACAGCTGTTTGTACTGCGGTCAGGATGGTCATTTTGTTTCCTCCTGTCTTGTAAAAGACAGGGCTCAACAGTCATCCAGAGGGCACTGGTGAGCCGACTTACTAACTTGGAAATGCCCTCTCGACCGTTGACACAGGCCCATGACTGGACATGACTCTTGCCTCTCAGCTGGGACTAGGTCGGGAGGCTCTGGAGAGGCCCATTAATACCACAGCACTAGATGGTCGTCTACTCTGCAGGGTTACATACCGCTCGACTCCACTCCAGATGACCTTGTCAGGTAATCACAGCGAGAGTCTCACCTTTCACCTTATCCATGCTCCACATCAGCCTGTAATTTTGGGGTTTCCTTGGCTAAGGAGACATAATCCACACATAGACTGGTCTTCAGGAACTACATTACAGTGGAGTGCTCATTGTCATGCTGTCTGTCTTAAGTCTGCAACCCCATCTACTCCTAGTCTGCCTGTCACCTCTGAGTTTCCAGATCTTTCTGGAGTTCCCAAGGATTATCTGGAGCTTAAGGAGGTGTTTAATAAGACCCGGGCCACCGCCTTGCCACCACATCGAATCTATGACTGCCCTATTGACCTGCGTCCAGGTACTTCCCCTCCCAGAGGTCGACTCTTCTCGCTATTGGCTCCTGAGACCGAGGCCATGGAGAGGTACATTATTGACTCCTTGGCTGCAGGAATTATCTGACCATCTTCGTCTCCAGCCGGAGCTGGGTTTTTCTTCGTGGGAAAGAAAGACAAGACCCTGCATCCGTGCATCAACTACAGAGGACTCAATAACATCACCATCAAGAACCGGTTCCCTCTCCCGTTAGTTTCCTCTGCTTTCGAACTGTTACAAGGTGCTACTATGTTCTCCAAGCTCGACCTCCGCAACGCTTACCATTTGGTGAGAATCAGGGAGGGGGACGAGTGGAAGACGGCCTTCAATACTCCTAGTGGACATTATGAATATCTAGTCATGCCATTTGGTCTCACCAATGCTCCTGCAGTCTTCCAGGGATTAGTCAATGATGTTCTTCGGGATCTGCTCAACGTATGTGTCTTTGTGTACCTGGATGACATTCTGATTTTCTCCAATTCTAAGCAGGAGCATGTGACTCATGTACCCTTAGTTCTCCAGAGGCTTTTGGAGAACCGTCTGTTTGTGAAGGCTGAGAAGTGTGAATTCCACACCTCAGAAGTATCATTCCTGGGATTCATCGTCAACGCAGGTAACATCCAGATGGACCCGACCAAGACCAAGGCTGTCACTGACTGGTTGTCTCCTTCCACACGAAAGGAGCTTCAACGTTTCCTGGGTTTTCCAACTTCTACCGGAGGTTCATCCGTAATTACAGCTCGGTGGCAGCTCCCCTCACCGCCCTCACCTCCCAGAAAGTGCTCTTCCGATGATCTCCTGTGGCAGAGGAGGCCTTCCATTCTCATATTCCCAGATCCCACTCGCCAGTTTATCGTGGAGGTGGATGCTTCGGACACCGGTGTGGGGGCAGTTCTTTCTCAGCGATCGGCTGAGGATCAGAAGGTGCATCCTTGTGCCTTCTTCTCCCGGAAGCTGTCTCCGGCAGAGAGGAATTATGATATTGGGAATAGGGAGTTGTTGGCAGTAAAACTGGCACTGGAGGAGTGGAGACACTGGTTGGAGGGAACAGAGCAGCCATTTGTGGTCTGGACAGACCACAAAAAGCTGGAGTACAGCCAGGTGGCTGAACTCTCGTCAAGCAAGGTGGGCTCTCTTCTTTAACCGTTTTGACTTTTCACTTTCCTACAGACCGGGTTCAAAGAATGTGAAACCCGACGCCCTTTCCCATCAATTCCAGTCGGAGAGTTTTCCATCCAGTCCGGAAGGTATCCTTCCTTCTGCATGTGTCATCGGTGCAGTAACTTGGGACGTGGAGGACAAGGTAAAGCGCTCCCACGCTGAATATCCTGCTCCCAGTGCTTGTCCAGATGACAGTTTGTTTGTTCCTGCCAGTCTCCGTGCTCAGGTCCTCCAGTGGGGTCATTCATCTCGCCTGGCTTGTCACCCTGGGGTAAGACGCACCCTAGTGCTGCTTCGTCAATGCTTCTGGTGGTCTTCCATGGAGGCGGACACCAGAGGATTTATCGCGGCCTGTCATGTCTGCTCTCAAAACAAGACCTCTCACCAGGCCCCCTCCGGTCTTCTCCATCCCTTGCCAGTTCCAACTCGTCCATGGTCCCACATCTCGTTGGATTTCGTCACTGGCCTACCACTCTCTGACGGTAACACAGTCATACTCACTGTCGTTGATCGATTTTCCAAGTCTGCTTAATTCATTCCACTTACCAAATTGCCTACTGCCAAAAAAACAGCGGAGATTATGCTCCAACAGGTGTTCCGACTTCATGGTCTTCCCTGTGAAGTTTTGCAGGCTGCTGGGGGCCACTGTCAGTCTGTCATCCGGTTTTCACCCCAATCCAATGGTCAGTCAGAAAGAATGAACCAAGAGATGGAGACAGCTCTACGCTGCCTCGCTTCCCGCAACCCCTCCTCCTGGTCTAAGCAGCTCTTGTGGATCGAGTATGCCCACAACACCCTTCCCAGCTCTGCCACTGGTCTTTCACCCTTCCAGTGCTCTCGGGGTTACCAGCCACCACTCTTCCCAGAGCAGGAACGTGAGGCCAGCATTCCCTCTGTGCAGACGTTCGTAGGTCGGTGTCGACGCAAATGGAGATAGGCTCGCCTCACACTCCTGCGCTCTTCAGAACGTTACCAACGATCCGCCAACCAACGTCGCATTCCTGCCCCCCTGTACATGCCGGGGCAACGGATTTGGTTATCTACAAAGGATCTACCCCTCAGAGTAGAATCCAAGAAGTTGGCTCCACGTTTTGTGGGTCCATTCCCCGTCTCGAGGGTCATCAATCCTGCTGCTGTCCGTCTTCGTCTACCGCCTTCCATGAGGGTTCACCCCACATTCCATGTATCCAAAGTCAAGCCTGTTAAAGAGAGCCTGGACTCTGATTCTTCTGCCTGGATTACTGGATTTGTTTGCCTTTTGGACTGATTTACCGGTATTTGACCCTGCCTGGATTACTGAGTAAACTGAACTATATTGTATTCTGCCTGTCTCTGTGTCGTGCTTTTGGGTTCAGTTCTGTCGGTTCCAGCAAACCTTACACCTCTGTAACATCCAGCAGGAGACTCCTCTGTAACATCCAGCAGGAGGAGACTCCTTTGGTTGTATAGAAGTCTATGAGAAAATGTTTCTACTTCTCTCCTGATTTATTACCTCAGTAACATTTTCCTGATGAGTTTATGTCTCAATCTGTAGTTTCAAGTCTTCTTCAACACATGATGTTCATTATTTACCATTTAGAGTAATAATAATAATAAATCTCTCTCCCTCGCTCTCTCCCCCTCAGACACATGGGTCTGGACTTGGTGCCCAGAAAGGAGTTCGAGATGGTGGATGAAGACCAGATAAGCGTGTCAGATCTTTATAAAATGGTAAGACCTTTGATTAGTGTAACAACACTGAGAGCTTCCAGCCGTAACTCTCTACCTGTATGAGCAGCACAATCACAGTCGTCCACTGAAGGCTTCATCAGGATACTTCAGGCCCCACCTCAATCATATGATGCTATGATCTCTGCATCCGAACCAATGACTGTCAAATTACAATCCTGCTAAATCTACAATGATCCTTTAATGGTTCTTCTCACAACAACATGCTGTTGTTATTCCTTCTTGAGATGCTGTGCTGCATTTGAGTTCTATACAAAGGTAAATGTCACCAACTCATATTCATAAATGTAGACATGGACAGTCTGGGTCAGAATGGGACATATTTACTTGGTTGTTCCTGATGTTGTGTCTCTGACATCAGTCCTGCTTTAAATAGCTGAGCTGGAGCAGTCCAGCACTGTCGTTGTGGTGATTCGCCCTTTGTTCCGTTGCCTAGAGACTGATCTGGAGACAGGGCGAGAGCAACCGAGAGATAAAGTGGTGAAGATGATCAATGGGGAACAGAGAACATCTTAGAGTGATGAAGCTGATTGATGGGGTACATTAGCTTCAAACTGGTGAAATCATTTAAGTGCAGAACAATAGGACAAACCAAAGTAAGTGCAACATACAGAAATGAGGGAATGAAAACTCAACCATTCGCTTCAAATAAGCCAAATCAATATTAGACTACATAGAGAAAAACGTTTTTTTATTGGCCAAGGTGCTGTCGAAACAGACTTTCTGCTGACCTGACATCAATGGGGAGGTCGTTCCACTATTTTGGAGCAGGATGGCAAACAGGTGGTTTTATTTGAGGGGAATCTGGGTCCAGTGAGGGAGCAGCGAGCCGATTGGCCGATGCAGAGTGAAGTGAGCGATCTGGGGTGTATGGTTTGATGTAGGAAGGGGCTGATCCATTCACAGCACGGTGGACCAGCACCAGAGTCTGGAAGCAGATTCGGACCGCTATTGGTACCCAGTAGGAAAGGTGCATTGTGGGAGAACTTTGGTAGGTTAAAGACCAGTCAGGCTGCTGCATTCTGGATGAGCTGTAGAGGTCGGATGGCTCATGTAGGCAGTCCAGCGAGGAGGGAGCTGCAGTCAGTGAGAGGACAAGAACCTGTGTCACCTTCTGGGTCAGGAGGGGACGTGTCCTCCTGATGTTGTACAGTGTCTGCATGAGAAGACGTGTCCTCCTTGTACAGAGTGTCAATTACAATTACAATTATCAATTACAAGACAATTCACTCTGAATATAAAAGCTTTGACTTAGAAGAGTAGATCATCATACTGTGAATCATCCCATCACATATGATTAGCATATGAATGGGAAACCCTATATGTGTATATGTTGCTCACACCGGCCGTACGCAGCGCAGGCAGAGCTCTTCTGATTGGTTCCCTGGAAGCATCAGTGTTTAGAGGAAGCCGGAGGTCTCTCTGCTCAGGTTGGAATATTTGCAGATGGTTTGCATTCGACAGTCATTACTTCAATTCATCAAACAGGTTTTCACTTCTCCCTCGCTCTCTGCTCAGGCAGACAGTAATGAGTCTCTGGGGCGTAAACTAAGCATCGTCTTCATCTGAGGAAGACAAGGAAGAGAGCAGAAAGGATTACAATAGAGCAGAGCGGTGAATACTAGAGCTGAGGAAAGGAGGAGAGGAGGAGAGGGAAAGACACAAAGGGAGGAGAGGAGGAGAGGGAAAGACACAAAGGGAGGAGAGGAGGAGAGGAGGAGAGGAGGAGAGGGAAGGACACAAAGGGAGGAGATGAGGAGAGGAGGAGAGGAGGAGAGGGAAGGACACAAAGGGAGGAGATGAGGAGAGGAGGAGAGGGAAGGACATAAAGGGAGGAGAGGAGAAAAGGAGGAGAGGAGGA
This sequence comes from Cottoperca gobio, assembly GCF_900634415.1. NCBI lineage: Eukaryota > Metazoa > Chordata > Actinopteri > Perciformes > Bovichtidae > Cottoperca > Cottoperca gobio. The sequence continues at coordinate 8,499 of NW_021166906.1, read as the reverse complement.
GAGGGAAAGACACAAAGGGAGGAGAGGAGGAGAGGAGGAGAGGGAAGGACATAAAGGGAGGAGAGGAGGAGAGGAGGAGAGGGAAGGACATAAAGGGAGGAGAGGAGGAGAGGAGGAGAGAACATGATGATTAACCTTTATTGTAACGTTTTGTGTCTTTCTGTCTTCCACAGCATCTGTCCAGCAGACACAGTGTTCAGCAGAGCACCACACAGGTAAAGTACACAACATTGCAGTAAAGTGTGTAACTAAGTACACATTAAAAGTACTGTAGTACCAAACTAAAGAATGGATTTGAGATGCTACCACATGTACTTCATCTCCATCTATCTGAAACACTGACTGACTGACTGAGTCAAAACTACGCAGCAGTTACGAAGATACAGATTAAATATCACAAAATACTTTAATAATTCAACTCTTACAGAGAATCACAGTTTGTACTTTTACTGTTGTATCAATACTACTTCATTACCTTTACTTCAGTAAACATTTGAAGGCACGGCCTCAACAAGTAGGACAATATTTTTAATGTGTATTAATGTGTATTAATGTGTATAAATGTGTATATAGTGTATTAATGTGTATAAATGTGTATTAATGTTGTATTAATGTGTATATATGTGTATTAATGTGTATATAAATGTGTATTAATGTGTATTAATGTGTTATAAATGTGTCTTAATGTGTATTAATGTGTATTAATGTGTATAAAATGTGTATTAATGTGTATAAATGTGTATAAATGTGTATAAGTGTGTATATATGTGTATAAGTGTGTATAAATGTGTGTATAAATGTGTATAAATGTGTATAAATGTGTATAAGTGTGTATAAGTGTGTTTTTTAAATGTGTATTAATGTGTATTAATGTGTATAAATGTGTATTAATGGTATTAATGTGTATAAATGTGTATTAATGTGTATAATGTGTATAAATGTGTATTAATGTGTATAAATGTGTATAAATGTGTATAAGTGTGTGTATAAATGTGTATAAATGTGTATAAGTGTGTATAAGTGTGTATAAGTGTGTTTAAATGTGTATAAATGTGTATAAGTGTGTATAAGTGTGTATAAATGTGTATTAATGTGTATAAATGTGTATCCTGTGTATTCCTGTGTATAAATGTGTATTAATGTGTATAAATGTGTATCCCTGTGCTCCGTGTGTCTATATGTGTATACATGTGTTCCGTGTGTCTAAATGTGTCTAAATGTGTATAAATGTGTCTAAGTGTGTATCCGTGTGTCTCCCTGTGTCTCCCTGTGTCTCCGTGTGTCTAAGTGTGTCTCCCTGTGTATAAATGTGTCTAAGTGTGTATACGTGTGTCTCCCTGTGTCTCCCTGTGTCTCCGTGTGTCTCGTGTGTGTCTCCCTGTGTCTCCTGTGTATCCATGTGTACTCCTGTGTACTCCTGTGTATCCCTGTGTATCCCTGTGTATCCATGTGTCTCCGTGTGTCTCCCTGTGTCTCCCTGTGTCTCTGTGTCTAAGTGTGTCTCCCTGTGTCTCCTGTGTCTCCTGTGTCCCAGTGTGTATCCGTGTGTCTCCCTGTGTCCCGTGTGTCTCCTGTGTGTCTCCCCTGTGTTCCCTGTGTCTCCGTGTGTCTCCCTGTGTCTTCCTGTGTCTCTGTGTGTCTCCGTGTGTCTCCGTGTGTCTCTGTGTCTCCCTGTGTCTCCGTGTGTCTCCCTGTGTCTCCTGTGTATCCCTGTGTCTCCCTGTGTCTCCCTGTCTCTCTGTGTCTCCCTGTGTCTCCCTGTCTCTCCGTGTGTCTCCCTGTGTCTTCCTGTGTCTCCGTGTGTCTCCCTGTGTCTCCGTGTGTCTCCTGTGTTCTTCCTGTGTCTCCCTGGTCTTCCTGTGTCTCCCTGTGTCTCCGTGTGTCTCCCTGTGTCTCTCTGTGTCCTGTGTCTCCCTGTGTCTCCGTGTGTCTCCCTGTGTCTTCGTGTGTCTTCGTGTGTCTTCTTGTGTCTTCGTGTGTCTTCGTGTGTCTTCTTGTGTCTTCTTGTGTCTTCTTGTGTCTTCGTGTGTCTTCTTGTGTCTTCTTGTGTCTTCTTGTGTCTTCTTGTGTCTTCTTGTGTCTTCTTGTGTCTTCGTGTGTCTTCGTGTGTCTTCTTGTGTCTTCTTGTGTCTTCTTGTGTCTTCGTGTGTCTTCGTGTGTGTCTCCCTGTGTCTCCCTGTGTCTCCCTGTGTCTCCGTGTGTCTCCCTGTGTCTCCGTGTGTCTCCGTGTGTCTTCCTGTGTTCCCTGTGTCTTCCTGTGTCTCCGTGTGTCTCCGTGTGTGTCTCCCTGTGTCTCCCTGTGTCTCCCTGTGTCTCCGTGTGTCTCCCTGTGTCTCCGTGTGTCTACCTGTGTCTTCCTGTGTCTCCCTGTGTCTTCCTGTGTCTCACGTGTGTCTCCGTGTGTCTCCTTGTGTCTTCATGTGTCTCCCTGTGTCTACGTGTGTCTCCGTGTGTCTCCGTGTGTCTCCCTGTGTCTTCCCGTTGTCCTCCTGTAGGTCTTCCCTGTTGTCTGCCGTGTGTCTCCGATGTGTCTTCCTGTGATCTCCCATGTGTCTTCTGTGTCCTCCGTGGTGGTCGCGTGTGTGTATCCCATGTGTCTCAGTGTGTCTCACTGTGGTATCACGTGTGGTCTCCGTGTGGTGTATCAACTGTGTATAAGTGTGTATAAGTGTGTACAAGTGTCTCGTGTCTCCAGAGCGAGATCCATTACGATTGATCTAAATCTTTAACCATCTTATCTTATCATTTGTTGTCCACCTTGAAGCTCTCTCTGTGTATGAAACGTACTTTATAAAGAAAACAACTCAAGTCAATACTCCAGACTTGATGTGGTGATGTATTATGAATGTTCCTTTCTGTCCAGAACTGAGCACATAAGATGATTAATGTTCCCATAACTCTCGTTCTTTGGACTCGCAGGGTGACGGCACCCGGCAGCGACATGGGGAGCCGTGCAGAGTTCCTGTTCCACACCACCTGCTGGTCAACCTGAAGAGCTTCACCTACAACAGCATCGGAGAAGACACCGACATATTCTTCTCTCTGTACGACCTGAGAGAAGGGAAGACTATCAGGTGCACACACTGCTACACGTATGACTGTAAAGTAAAGAACTTTCTCTGAACTCTCTGTGTAAGAGATTCAAAACTGCTTTTAATGGCAGGACGATTTCTAAAGCTGCAATATATATGTGGCCACATGGGGGCTGCAGAAACAAGCAGTGAACACATTAATATATCACCTTTTAAATGAATATGATTGACTTGTGAGCAAACAGCTACTTCTTTCCACATCCATCAGTCACAGAGCAACATGATGATCCTTTTAAAGTCTCCAATACATCGTTATTATAAACATATAGATTATAGCCACTTTAGGTACAAGGTGTGTGTTCTCTCTTTGCTCTCTACATTACCTTTCACCCACTCTCTCCCTCACACACACACACTCATCTGACATAATGTGGAACAAATAGTGGCACTTGGCCACACGGAGCTGCTGTGAATAATACATGACCTCATAATGAGTCACTTCAATTATTCATTTGTGGAGTAATCACAATGCTAACAGTTAGGGAATTGCAAATGTCAGCAATGAGGGTGATGTAGGCAAACTGTGGTGTGTGTGTGTGTGTGTGTGTGTGTGTGTGTGTGTGTGTGTGTGTGTGTGTGTGTGTGTGTGTGTGTGTGTGTGTGTGTGTGTGTGTGTATGTGTGTGTGTGTGTGTGTGTGTGTGTGTGTGGGAGTATACAGTAAATAATAAAGACTTTATTAAGAGCTGTTGTTCTCTCTGTGATCCTGCAGAGTGACTGATCACACAACAATGTGACAGGTTCTATCAAAATATGTGTTTTTAAAGATGAAGAGGTGGTGTAATATATGTATATATAAAATATATGTATATATGTAATATATGTATATATAAAATATATGTATATATAAAATATATGTATATATAAAATATATGTATATATGTAATATATGTTATACATATATTACATATATTACATGTAATATATGTAATATATGTATAACATATATTACATGTAATATATGTATATATAAAATATATGTATATATGTAATATATGTTATACATATATTACATATATTACATGTAATATATGTAATATATGTATAACATATATTACATATATTACATGTAATATATGTATATATGTAATATATGTTATACATATATTACATATATTACATGTAATATATGTAATATATGTTATACATATATTACATGTAATATATGTATATATAAAATATATGTATATATGTAATATATGTTATACATATATTACATATATTACATGTAATATATGTAATATATGTATAACATATATTACATATATTACATGTAATATATGTAATATATGTTATACATATATTACATGTAATATATGTATATGTAATGATTTGGACTCTTCAGTGGAGCATTACTGAGTTAAACTTGATGTCTAAATGCTTCCACACGTTCTCTATCGAGCCCTTTACAGCTTCTATAACAGTTGGTGTGTTAATAATCACTATGTGGTTGTTATGAGTGAAAGATCCAGATGTCTCTCTCAAACCAACACGATGCATTATTCTATGATATTCTTCATTATCTCTGAGACCAGGAAGTGCCATCGAGTTTCTCTCTGATGATCTGTCCAGTAGACGAGCGAGCTTCATCATGTGATCAGGACCGAGTCACTACAGGAGTGAAAGCGCTCTCAGTTTATTTAGTAGGAAGTGTCATAGAAGTGTTCTCATGTGGAACCACAGCTCTGTGTTCACAGGTGAGGCTGTCAAAGAGAAATCAGAAAATTTCAGCTCACCTTTTTCAGAGCCAATTATTCTTGTGGAAATCTTCAAGCGTGTCTTAATGTCCAGCACATTGTTATTGAATGAAAGCATGTCAGTTTAGTCATCTTCCCCTGAGCCACTGACACCAGCAGACCAGAAAAACACTCTGCTGTAGAGTCACTGCCTTTTAATGAACTTATAATTAGATATATATAATTGTATCTCCCTCCGCTTGTCTCTGTAATCTGTTATTAAAGGTTAAAGGTCATTTCAGGGACTTTAAACTCTCTGTTCTAAAGTTAAAGATGTTCTCTTTGTGCTCTTCAGTGAGAAGTTCATGGTAAGACTGAACAAGAACGGGGGACCGAAGAATCCAGAGAAGGTGGACAGACTGTGTGCCCTCTTCACGGTAACACACACACACACACACACACACACACACACACACCCACACACACACACACGCGCAGTAGATTTGCAGAGGAGGAATATAAAAGTGAGGATGCATTGCCCCCTGTTGCTGTGATGCAGAACCTGAAGTCGGAGTGGCGTCACTATCAAGTCATGAAAATGTTTTTGCTTTACAGAAAGATCAAATACACTCCTCTCACACATTCTTATCAAAACAACTACAAAGAGAAAAAAAAGAACCACAAAGAGACACAAAACAGCTACAAAGAGACACAAAATAACTACAAAGAGACACAAAACAACTACAAAGAGTCACAAAACAACTACAAAGAGTCACAAAACAACTACAAAGAGACACAAAATAACTACAAAGAGACACAAAACAACTACAAAGACACACAAAACAACTACAAAGAGACACAAAATAACCACATAGAGACACAAAACCACTACAAAGAGACACAAAACAACTACAAAGACACACAAAATAACCACAAAGAGACACAAAACAACTACAAAGAGACACAAAATAACTACAAAGAGACACAAAACAACTACAAAGAGAAACAAAACAACTACAAAGAGACACAAAATAACCACAAAGAGACACAAAATAACTACAAAGAGACACAAAACAAATACAAAGACACACAAAATAACCACAAAGACACACAAAATAACCACAAAGAGATACAAAACCACTACAAAGAGACACAAAACAATTACAAAGAGACACAAAACAACTACAAAGAGACACAAAATGACTACAAACAGACACAAAACAACTACAAATCAATATGTCTGTGGACGAGTGTTGCCATTTTCTCCATGAGAATTTGAAGATGAAGGTGTTTTCACCTGAGGAGCAGGGTTAGGGTTAGGGTTGTGTGTGAGACTCGGTCTGCTGACGTCAGGCTACAAGACCATCTTGATGGTTTTGCAAAGTGCCTCCCCGGCGCTGCTGTTTGCAGTCATGCTGTGTAAACATATTACATATTAGATAAACTGTCGCGATGCGCACGTCGCATTTGAAGTCGCTGGAAATCCGTCCAAAGCCGAGGGCGACCAGACGCATCTGCCAGAGTGAATAAAACAGGAGCTCACAGAGTCGTCTGAATCCCAGGAAAATGTTTCGCTGCTCGTCGTCTCACTGTGTTTGTTCTTTCTCTTGGATTCTGCAGGACCTGAGCAACAAAGACATGAAGAGAGATCTGTACATCATCTCCCAGGTCATCAGAACAGGTGAGACTGTGGCAGATACAATGTTTACTTCTAACCAAATACTTTTATGTTTGTATGCTCACTATATAACCCCTCTACACACACACACACACACACACACACACACTTCCTGTTGCAGGTCGTATGCTGTTGAACGACAGTAAGAAAGGTCCTCCACATGTTCAGTACCGCCGGCCGTATGGATGTGCTATCCTGGCCATGAGCGACGTGCTGCAGACCATCTCAGAACTCAAAGAGGAGAAAGACTTTGTGCTGAAGGTCTACACGTACGTACACACACTTTTACTTCACCTCATGGCGCTGGTGTAAGTATTTATTTCCACAATGTAACTTAAATGCAAAAGCAAAACTGAAAAGGTTTATTTAGAGCTTCCTTCTGCCTGATTGGTTTAAACTCTCAGGCTCTCTGATGTCATACAACAGTAAACATCGTAAACATCGTGAAGGTTTCGGGGCACGAGGATAAGTAGTGAGTGAGACTTGAATGTGACGTGCAGCGCTGCAGGGAGGATGACCAGGAAGTAACCATCGCACTGGTTCCTCCTTTCCTGGATTATTGCAGAAAACAATCTCTGTGGCAACAAACACTTCTGAAAGTGAAGTGTTTCGTTCAGCGGGATAATCTGCACAGATTAATACTTTTAGGATTGTTGAAGTGCACACACAATCACCAGAACTAAAAAGCTAACGCTGGCTGCAGACGGCCTACAGCAGGTCACATGACGTCACCAACACGCAGCTGAACATGTGAACGCTTCAGAGATCCACTGGTGGAGCGTTAATGATGCAGTTACTGTTAACCCAGTGACCTGGAGAGGGAAGCGTAAGTCTGGCTCCTTCCTCAGCTCTCTGCTCGTCGGTAATGTTCAGAGACAATAAAGAGGGTCATTACGCTCACTCTTTACCCTCTGAGCTCCTCTTCCTCACTCTCTTTGTTCTTCACCTCTTAGTACCACGTTCTCTCTCTGAGTCCCCATGAGCTGCACACACACTTCTGTCTCTGCAGTCTTATAAGGCCATCAGCACATTCTTCTCACACACACACACACACACACTCACATACACACAGACACACGCAAGCACACACACACACACACACACACACACACACACACACACACACACACACACACACACACACAGACACACGCAAGCACACGCAAGCACACACACACACACACACACACACACACACATACACACACACACACACACACACACAGACACACGCAAGCACACACACACACACACACACACACACACACACACAGTTGACGGCAGACAGGAAATCCCTCTCGGCATTAACTTCTGAAGACTTGCCTGCAGGAGCCCCACAGTGCTCACAGTCACAACATGATATAACTGTGTGTGTGTGTGTGTGTGTGTGTGTGTGTGTGTGTGTGTGTGTGTGTGCGCGTGTGCGTGTAGTTCATAGTTCATACAGTAACAGCTGATGTGTGTTGATCTGCAGGTGTAACAATGAGAACGAATGGTACCAGATCCACGAGAACATCATCCGCAAGTCCAGCACCAAGTACACCGCTCCCAGCACCAACTACGGTAGGACGGAGTGTGTGTGTGTGTGTGTGTGTGTGTGTGTGTGTGTGTTTCTACTTCCTGTGTCTCTGTCCAGCAGTATCAGTTTGTGTTCAGCAGATGCATTTTGATGTTTGATGTGACGTCTGTTTTGCATCGGAGTTAATGACGTCATCCACACACACACACACACACACACACACACACACACACACACATACACACGCACACACACACACACACACACACACACACTCCTCAGGACAGAAGCAGAATAAACAGCTGTAGTTAAAGTGTCTATTCCTCCTCATGTTCATCTGCTCATAGTTCCTGTCTCCGTATGGCAGCGTGCTCTGTGTCGGTGTCAGTTATATGATATTAGTCACATCTTGAAGAAGTCAACTGTCAAAGAGTCAGTCACACACACAGTCAGTCACACACGCAGTCAGTCACACACACAGTCACACACACAGTCAGTCCACACACACACACACACACACACACACACCACACAC
>NW_021166905.1:94637-172795 GCF_900634415.1 Cottoperca gobio | reverse complement strand
GCAAAAATTCCTTGATTCTAGTGCAAAATATTATATTTATTCTAGTGGCAATAATTAATTTATCTAGTGCAATAACTATATTTATTCTATGTCAATACTATTTATTCTAGTGCAATAATTACATTTATTCTAGTAAAATAATTATATTTATTCTAGTGCAAAAATTATATTTATTCTAGTGCATTAATTATACTTATTCTAGTGCAATAATTATATTTATTCTAGTGCAATAATTATATTTATTCTAGTGCAATAATTATATTTATTCTAGTGCAATAATTATATTTATTCTAGTGCAATAATTATATTTATTCTAGTGACAATACTAATTTATCTAGTGCAATAATATATTATATTCTAGTGCAATAATGATATTTAGTCTAGTGCAGAAATTAATTTATTCTAGTAAAGTAATTATGTTAATTCTAGTGCACTAATTATATTATGTCTAGTGCAATAATTGATATTAATTCTAGATGCAATAATTATATTTATTATAGTGGCAATAACTATATTTATTATAGTGCATATAAACCTATAGTTATTGTATGTGCAATAATTGATAATTTAATTATAAGTGCAAATAATTATATTTATGCTAGTGCAATAACTATATGTATGTCTAAGTGCAATAATTATATTTATTATAGTGCAATAATTACATTTATTATAGTGCCATAACTATATGTATTCTAGTGCAATAATTATATTTATTATAGTGCAATAATTATATTTATTATAAGTGCAATAATTATATTTATTCTAGTGCAATAATTATATTTCTTCTAGTGCAATAATTATATTTATTCTAGTGCAATAACTATATTTATTCTAGTGCAATAACTATATTTATTATAGTGCAATAACTATATTTATTATAGTGCAATAATTATATTTATTATAAGTGCAATAATTATATTTATTCTAGTGCAATAATTATATTTATTCTAGGTGCAATAATTACATTTATTCTAGTAAAATAATTATATTTATTCTAGTGCAAAATTATATTAATTCTAGTGCATTAATTATACTTATTCTAGTGCAATAATTATATTTCATTCTAGTGCAATAATTATATTTATTCTAGGGCAATAATTATATTATTCTAGTGCAATAATTATATTTATTCTAGTGCAATAATTATATTTATTCTAGTGCAATAATTATATTTATTCTAGTGCAATAACTATATTTATTCTAGTGCAATAATTAGATTTATTCTAGTGCAATAATTACATTTATTCTAGTAAAATAATTATATTTATTCTAGTGCAAATAATTATATTTATTCTAGTGCATTAATTATACTTATTCTAGTGCAATAATTATATTTATTCTAGTGCAATAATTATATTTATTCTAGTGCAATAATTATATTTATTCTAGTGCAATATATATTTATTCTAGTGCAATAATTATATTTATTCTAGTGCAATAACTATATTTATTCTAGTGCAATAATTATATTTATTCTAGTGCAATAATTATATTTATTCTAGTGCAGAATTATATTTATTCTAGTGCAATAATTATATTTATTCTAGTGCAGAATTATATTTATTCTAGTGCAATAATTATATTTATTCTAGTGCAATAACTATATTTATTCTAGTGCAATAATTATATTTATTCTAGTGCAATAATTATATTTATTCTAGTGCAGAATTATATTTATTCTAGTGCAATAATTATATTTATTCTAGTGCAGAATTATATTTATTCTAGTGCAATAATTATATTTATTCTAGTGCAATAATTATATTTATTCTAGTGCATAATTATATTTATTCTAGCGCAATAATTATATTTATTCTAGTTCAAGAATTATATTTATTCTAGTGCAAGAATTATATTCATTCTAGTGCAATAACTATATTTATTCTAGTGCAATAATTATATTTATTCTAGTGCAAGAATTATATTTATTCTAGTGCAGAATTATATTTATTCTAGCGCAATAATTATATTTATTCTAGTGGAATAATTATATTTATTCTAGTGGAATAATTATATTTATTCTAGTGGAATAATTATATTTATTCTAGTGCAGAATTATATTTATTCTAGCGCAATAATTATATTTATTCTAGTGGAATAATTATATTTATTCTAGTGGAATAATTATATTTATTCTAGTGGAATAAATACACTTGGTCTTGTCCATAATTACATTTCTTCTAGTGCAATTATTTCATGCATTCATGTGCAATAATGCAATAATTACATGTTCAATAAATATTCCTATTCCAGTGCTAAATGACATTATATGTATTTATTGTATTGATTGTGTTAAAGCTGTGGATGTTAGTTTGCTGAAGTTGTTCGTTGTCTTTGTATTGATGCATAACGTCGCTGTATTCTGCAGAATAAAGACTTTATAGTCTATTCTATTGTGACGGGACCGACAGTCATTGATGCTTTTGTTCTGAAGGGGGATGAACCGGATACAGTATAGTGTCTTAATGTAACTTGACTTCAGCTGCTGAAGTGACACACTTTCACACACATCGACACACACAGTCGCGGCCTCTCTCCGGTCTTCTTCCCGTGTTTCTTTTGCTTATTTTCGGCTAAATCAGGCGAGAACGCGCCCGTCCCTCGGCCTCTCCTCTGCGGCTCCTCGGCCTCTCCTCTGCGGCTCCTCGGCCTCTCCTCTGCGGCTCCTCGGCCTCTCCTCTGCGGCTCTCTCGCCTCCCTCCTCGGTTGTTTTCCTCGGGTAACCCAGCAGCCATGGCCGCAGGAGGACGCTCCGCTCTCGGACTGCTCGTCCTGCTGTGTGTGTGTTTCCTCCGCGGACGCTGCTTCAACCTGGATGCGGACAAACCCTCCGTGTACTCCGGCCCCGAGAGGAGCTACTTCGGCTTCTCCGTGGACTTCTTCAAGCCCCCCAACAACCCCAAGTAAGTGAGGAAGAGTTCTGATCAGATGGTCGACGTCTTCATCACAACCACATCAGCTGAGTTCAGTTCAGTAGTAACGACCGGTATACTCAAAGTAACGGAAGTGTGTGTTGTATTAGTGTTTGCACTAATACAACATTATATTATTATATTATATTTAATACATTATAATAATTATTATATAATTATTATAATGTATTAAATATAATATAATAATATAATGTTGTATTAGTGTTTGCACTAATACAACATTATATTATTATATTATATTTAATACATTATAATAATTATTATATAATTATTATAATGTATTAGTTGATTTTAGCTGCAATCTACGATTATTTTCCTCCTCCGTTAATCTGCAGATGATTTTCTACATTAATAGTTCAGTTGATTAAATGTCAGAAAATAGTAATAAAATATCAAACTGAGGCTGAAAACAGCGTTTAAAGACATTTCTAAAGACTTCAACCTTTTATAGATCATCCAGCAGTTGATGTATATTTTGTGTTATGAATCTGAATATTCAAAGTAATTCAAAGTAATTCAAAGTTAATGTGGGGAAAAAAGTTTAAAGACATACTGGAGTAACTACCTGATCATTCTGCTGGAGTACTCAGTTACTCCACCACTTCCTCTTTGGTTTCCCTTTTATTGTGTTAAGAAGTCTAACTTGAGAAAAACATAAAACATTTCCAGGACATGTTCTTAAAAGGGATTCGATCCCAGAAGCGTGTTTTCTCCTTCTCATTGTGTCATTAAATGAATAATTAATGATTGTAATTCATCTCCGAGGCTTTTAAAGACTTGATAGACTTTTCTAAATCAAAGTAACTAAAGCTGAACTGTAGTGCAGTACAAGTACAACGTTTACCTCTGGAGAAGTATGTAATTTTGCCTAGAAAAAATATAATTATTGCACTAGAAATAAATATAATTATGCACTAGAATAAATATAATTTATTGCATAGAATAAATATAATTATGCACTTATAATAATATACTGTATTGCACTATAATAAATATAATTATTGCCCGATAAATATATATAGTTTTGCCACCTAGAATATATGTAATTATTGCACTAGAATAAATTATAATTATGCACTAGAATAAAATAATTATTGCACTTATAAAAATATAATTATGGCACTATTATAATAAATAATAGTATTGCACTATCAGAAATAGAGTATGACCAGAATAAATATAATTATTGCACTAGAATAAATTTAATTATTGCACTAGAATACATATATTATTGCACTAGAATAAATATAATTATGCACTAGAATAAATAAATTCATTGACTTTATAATAAATATAATTATTGCATATAATAAAATATACTTATTGCACTAGATAATAAATATAGTTATTGCACTTAATAAATGTATTATGCCACTATACTAATATAATATTGCACTAGAAACATATAGTTATTGCACTATAATAAATATATTTATTGCACTATAATAAATATATTTATTGCACTATAATAAATGTATTTATGGCACTATATAACATAAGTATTGCACTAGAATAAATATAGTTATTGCACTAGAATAAATATAATTATTGCACTAGAATAAATATAATTATTGCACTAGAATAAATATAATTATTGCACTAGAATAAATATAATTATTGCACTAGAATAAATATAATTATTGCACTTATAATAAATATAATTATTGCACTATAATAAATATAATTATTGCACTAGAATACATATAGTTATTGCACTATAATAAATGTAATTATTGCACTATAATAAATATAATTATTGCACTAGAATACATATAATTATTGCACTAGAATAAATATAATTATTGCACTTATAATAAATATAATTATTGCACTATAATAAATATAGTTATTGCACTATAATAAATATAGTTATTGCACTAGAATAAATATAATTATTGCACTAGAATAAATATAATTATTGCACTTATAATAAATATAATTATTGCACTATAATAAATATAATTTATTGCACTATAATAAATATAATTATTGCACTATAATAAATGTAATTATTGCACTATAATAATATAATTATTGCACTAGAATACATATAGTTATTGCACTAGAATAAATATAATTATTGCACTTATAATAAATATAATTATTGCACTATAATAAATATAGTTATTGCACTATAATAAATATAGTTATTGCACTAGAATACATATAGTTATTGCACTAGAATAAATATAATTATTGCACTTATAATAAATATAATTATTGCACTATAATAAATATAGTTATTGCACTATAATAAATATAGTTATTGCACTAGAATAAATATAATTATTGCACTTATAATAAATATAGTTATTGCACTATAATAAATATAGTTATTGCACTAGAATAAATATAATTATTGCACTAGAATAAATATAATTATTGCACTAGAATAAATATAATTATTTTACTAGAATAAATATAATTCTGCACTAGAATAAATATAATTGATGCACTAGAATAAATGCAGAATGACTCCTTTCAGTGTATTATCACTACTGCTATGTATTGATGTCACCTTTACCGCTAGTTTTTAATCTTTATTTTTAATTGCTATGGCAGTGTGTGTGTGTGTGTGTGTGTGGAATGTAAATGCACCGCTTCAAGAGCTGTACAATATGTGCAATGACAATTCATGAATTCTATTGTATTCTAATATTATATGATTCTGTTGTATCATTAATGAATACTGTCGGTATGTATGAATACAGAGGAAGACCATCCTCTGCTGCAAATGTCCTCCTTTTGTAAATGTCAATGTGTCTTTTTGATGTTTTCCCTTCTGTTGAAAACAAAGTAAAATAGATGCAAAGCTCTTTTATTCTGAAGGTCATATCGGTTTCCTGTGTTTTCCGGTCTGTCTGTGTGCAGCTCGACGCAGCGGATTCCTGACGCACAACAGGAAGTTAGTTCCGCCGCATCAGAGACACACACTTCTGTGGGACAGCCAGGCGTCGCCAATAACACGGACATTTTATTTTGTAGGGGATTTTACTTTTCCTACACAGTTTTATTTCTGCTGTCATGGGTTCATTCTGGGTCATCAACCCATGATGGTCACCTGAATGCAGGAGTGGGAAGTAACACAGTATAATCACTCAGAGACTGTCGTTAAGTACATTAAGGTACTTGTACTTTACTTGAGTATTTCCTTTTTACACTACATCTCAGGGGGAAATATAGTTGTTTTTAGTGGACTCTAATACATTTATTATTTACTACATTTAAGTCAAGTTTAGCAACTCCACAGTCCATCCCGAACATTTCAAGTCTGAGGTCGTTTCATGTGATTGTAAATGTAAAACGTGTCAAATAAAAGTTTGACAAACACAATACTGTCCTACAAAGATGATATTTTCTGCAGAAGTGTTCCAGTCCTACAGGTTGTGTTACACACAATATGTGTCAAAGCATCCAGCTCACATGGAGACACAACTTTTATAGACAAAAGTCTATAAATCCACCAGCGGTCCTGTCTGTGTGCAGCAACAGCTCAGACGCAGACGGAGCGGAGAAGGTTTTCGTCTTATTTGGCCATGAGCTGCTCTGAATCACTGCTACAATGAAGTGTGCACTCAAGAATGTGTGGCAGGACTCCCATGAGATCCACAGGAGGGGGAGGTTAATGTTTGTGTGGTGTAATACATACAGTATGTAGATGCTGTTAGGCATCAAGATAAACATGTACGCCAATGTGAGAGAGCGAGAGAGACACATTGTGTGAGGCATAGCTATGCAGATAACGTACCATGTCGAGCACAGCTACATGTAAGCCTTGTTTCCATAGTGTGTAAAGCTTAGTGCACTTTGTGTAGCGGTACGATCAAGACAGAAGGGAGGTGGGACTCAATTGCACGACACAGAGGCAGATAAATGTTGGATGGAACTGGTCTTTACTGAAAACTTTGCAGTTGCTATGGTTACACGCATAGACAGTTGATCATACAAAGTATCAAGGGGTAATCCAGGCGCAGAGTCGGGTCACCAAACAGGTTTGGTACACGGGCAGATACTCAGCATAACAGCACAGCAGACAAGGATCAGGCAAGGGCAGAATCGAGTCACGGAAACAAGGTCGAGGAAGCCGGGGAATCACACGCTTGGGAAACAGGAAGACGGGACTAATGCTGGAACTCTTGACATCGAAGTACGAAGACGAACTGGCAACGAGAGACAAACAAAACAGACTCTATATACACACCAAGAAGTGAGAGGGAACGAGACACAGGTGAGGACACTAACGAACAGATTGGGAACACCTGGGGGTAGGTAAGTAGAAACAACAGAGAACAGGTAATTAACAAAATAAAACAGGAAGTAAAAACACAAAAATCTAACGAACAGGCCGAGACCTAATACTTTGTGTGTGTGTGAAAACTTGTACGTGTATCTTCGTGAGGACCGCTTGCGTTTTAGACTGTGGGAACATTGTGGCCCACCGGTGTTTTCCGTTCTACTGCTGATTGGAGTTGTGCGAATCTCTGCTGGGATTTACGTGGAGTCATTATGTACCAATAAGAATGATAAAGTTGTAAACTAACAGAAAAGCCTCTGAAGTCCTCATGTTGTTGCTTTTATGTACAAATTATATATCTTGTGTGCATAAGATAAAAATAAACATCCTTTAGGACCAGTGGTCTGTAAGTACTGTAATTTTGAGGTATTTGTACATTACTTGAGTATTTATATTTCCTACTACTTTATACTTCTACTCTACTACAATTCAGAGGGAAATGTTTTACTTTTACTGCACAGCATCTGACAGCTTTAGTTACTCTGAAGATTCAGATTAACAATACAAAATATAATCAACAAACAATTCATCATGTATAATCATAGGTTAAGATGATCGTTATTAATCTCTTGGATACCTGGTAGCATATAAATCATAAAAAACAAATTAGCTCTACTTTTACCAGCTGCGATATTAAAATAATATCAATAGTTATAATACAATAATATAATATATATTATTCTGAGGGCTGTTGTGCATCATGAGTAGTTTTACTTTTGGTACTTTAACTATTTTGATGCAAATACTTTTTAAATAAAAGTTTGAATGCAGGACTTTTATGGTAACAGAGTATTTCTACACTGCGGTATTACTGCTTTTACTGGAGTAAAATATCTGAATACTTTTTCCCCCACTGGAAGAACCACAGAAGAAGAGATACACGGTGTTATAAATATGGAAGACATCTTAGTCCAGAGCCTAAATAACTACGTTCTGATGGATTGTGTGTAATTATATGGTTTCTGCAAATACGACCCAGTTACACATCTCTTCAATTTAACTTCAGCAGACACACACCAGCAGTGATTTATCAGACATAACTTCAATAGTTCTGCTGCCACCTAGTGGTGTGCCAGGAGACGGCAGTCTGAAACATTTCAACTGCCATCTAAAGAACGAGTCTTTACCAAACTATCGAGGCTAATTCACTTTCCTTTCACTCGTGTATGTTGAACATTTCCTCCTCAGACCTGAGCAACAAATCATTTTACAGCAGAGTTTCATATCTTTCCCATTATACAGGAATAGTGACAGTAAAATATAATGACTAATGTCAGGATTGGTTTATATAAACCTGACAGGCTGGAACATTTTGAGATAAGTTAGCTCTCTCTCTGTGGAGATTTAGCTAGCTTACTTTTTACACACAAACAAACGTTTTAAAAGAGATTAACATCATGAAACATACAAATATATGCTTTCTCTACTTCACTCCTTTGAGTTCCCTCATAACAACTTTTGTCACTTCCTGAAAATGGTTTCAATGGAATTGTAGTCTTTTATTCTCAAAGTGAGAAACTACAAACTAACAGGGTGGAAAATGACTCCAGGAACACACAATAAATGACGAAAATGGTGAAAGAATAACTATAGTTCTTCCTGATGTATATAATCAGAGAGTTTGACATATATATATATATATATATATATATATATATATATATATATATATATATATATATATATATATATATATAAAACTTAATAAATGACTAGTTTGAGAATGTAAAGATTTTATGGCTTATAGTCCTTGTAGAAGTTGATGAATCTGCGCGTCAAGCAAATGTACCGCAAAAAGCTCCGTTATCTGTGTTTAAGCGATTAAGACCTTATTCTATAACTCAAACCATTTGTTTAACATATTTGACACATTTAAAAGAAAATATGAGGAAGTAAATTGAAAAGAAAGCGCCAGGTTTCCTTCAGTGTTGATGCTGCTTCATCATATATTACAGTAGTTCATGCACGACAGTTTCTGATGCAGGATTTACTCTAAAGAGTTCACACTAAACACTGCTGCACAGGCATCTGTGGGTCACAAACTGCAGAGACATGCAGGAACCACCAGATGGCAGAACCAGCCAGTTGTTGGTGGATGCAGGTGCAGGGAGGAAGCATTCGAAGCGACATGGATTCACTGAGGTTTGTTGGAGGTTTCAGGTTATCTTATGATACATTTGATGCGTAAAGTTAGAAAAGATTACAAACTGGGCAAAGTCCCCCCCCCCCCCCACAGGCTCCAGAATAAATTGCACACAGTGTTTATGAACCCGGAGGCCTGTGTGGGAATGGTGAGAGAGCTGACACAGTGGATGTGCTGTGAACCACAAGACTTTGCGCTGAAAGAGGCCGAAACCACAAACAAAACGACGTTCTGTTGAAAGTGTTTGTCTGACGAGTGGAAATGTTCCAGAACATAGTTCTTGTGTGGAGTTGCTTTTGTAAATAAAGGCCTCTCATGTTGAATAAGCCTTCACATAGCGACCAGTATTAACAGGCAAACATCAGCGTCACACTGACAGAAATATATCTCAATAAGACTCACATGTAGTCTTCTTTATTATGATATAATCTCTCAGGGCTACAGGGTTCACAACACATAGACAACATTAAAACTCAGTAACGACATTATATTTCCCACCTCACACACCTGAATCACATCTTATAGTGCTTATATAGAGCTTATAGTGTAGTATTAAATTGTTTTAGTGACCTTCAACATGCCGTAAAAAGCAGCACATAGTATGTTTTCAAACATTTACATTTAATGTATAGAAAAGAGAAACATATCAAACTGTGAGAGGAATACAAACCCACAATGTGAGTACATCATTATTGTTAGGATAACATCTATTCTATCCATATATCTCTCTAACATGAGTGTGACAGCAAACACAATCTATTATTCCAGAAGCAACAACCCTTCTTTACAATCTAAATATCACTTTTTTGATTTGAGGCAGATTCAGGCCGTAAACGAGAGGGTTATTGAGGGGGGGGACGATCAAATACTCTAACGATAAAACAACTGTGATGATTGGATTAATTTTGTCAGCAAATCGAGTCAATGACAGCTCAAGGCAGAGAGAGAGGGAGTAGGTCATGAAGGTCACGATGTGCGGCAGGCAGGTTCTTAACGCCTTTCCTCTGAATTCAGACGAACTCCTCCTGCAGACGAGCAGAATCCGTAGATACGTGTACAGGACGAAGAACAGGGGGATCAAGATGGTCGTCATCGTAGCAAACTGACCTGCGATGTAGATCAGCGTTGTGTCCACACAGGAGAGCTGAACCACAGGCAAGTTGGAGCAGAACAGCCTGTGCACTTTATTTCCACACAACGGTAATCGAACAGAAAGATAAAGAAAGAAGCCGATAACAAACACGGGGTAGAGAACGCCAAGGAGCAAAAGACACCACACCATCTTAAAGGTCATCTTACTGTAATAGTGTAAGGGCTGGCAAATAGCAACAAATCTATCATAGGCCATGATTCCGAGGATAGTCAGCTCGCACGATGCATAGGTGTAAATAACATACATCTGGAGGAAGCAACAAGGACGTGAGATCAGATGAGTCTCAGACAGGATGTCCATCAGAAACCTGGGAAAGAAGCCGGCCGAGCCGTACAGAGAGTTCACGCACAGACAGCTGATGAAAACATACATGGGCTGATGCAGAGTCTTCTGCAGGCACACGGTCAGAATAATGACAACGTTTGCAAAGATTGTCGTGACATAGATCAGCAGACACAGGCTGAACAGCAGGTATCTGAGCGGCCCGTAGTCCGCAAACAGAGTGAGCTGGAAGTGAGAAGGAGTCCGGCTGTCGTTGCTCTTCATGTCTGCACCAAAGAGGGGAAATATAAAGATACAGTATGAGGAGAATAAGGATGCATGTAAAGTGCACAAGCTCTTACAGTTAATTAATATTAATATAAATTCAGATGTACAAAAAATAAAGAAAGAAAGAAAGGAGACAATACAGAAAACATAATACAGTGAAATCACATTTTAGCTAAGACAAATAGAAGAGAGAATATATTTCGCTTACCTCCTGTGTTCACACACATCCCTGCACAGCTGAACACGACCTGCAGAACCAGCTAATGTACATATACAGGAGGTTCATTATTGTTTTCAAAACCTTTCTTTCTCCTTTTTCTGTAATGAATTCAATTCTTGGTTGAAGCTTAAATATGAACGACAGATCAAACCCAGCCAATGGATGACTTAAAGCTCGCAGATGCATGACAGGTTGTTGACAAATGTTACATATTTTATGCTCATGTTCAGATTCGTTAGAAGTTTTGCTGCATGATAAGATCTACACATCTATTTATAATAGTTACAAAACTGCAAACATCAACCAACAACATATTAAGTTTTAAGGTTCAACCGATGGTAATAACGATGTGAGCTGCAGATGAAGCGCTTGTGATGATCCAGACTGAAGGAGACTTTATTCCTGTCTGTTGCTGGGATGCAGGTTCCAAAGGGACGTTAAGCCGCTGTTGGAAAGATATTCTTAATAACACCACGAAGTCAGGATCCAAATCAAATAAGAGTTTTAATCTATATTCTTGCAAGAAGGAGCTGAGTTTATAGATACAAAGGATGATCAAACTCACACACACAGGTTGTAATGCTGTTGTGTTGCTCAGAGGAGTGACTGTCCCTGCTTCAGTATTTATACCTAATTCTAAGGGCAGGAAGTCAAGAAGATCAAAGGAACAAACTGATTCAGATTTACAGAGATCAAAGGAACAAACTGAATCAGATTTACAGAGATCAAAGGAACTAACAGATTCAGATTTACAGAGATCAAAGGAACAAACTGAATCAGATTTACAGAGATCAAAGGAACTAACTTATTCAGATTTACAGAGATCAAAGGAACTAACTTATTCAGATTTACAGAGATCAAAGGAACTAACAGATTCAGATTTACAGAGATCAAAGGGACTAACTGCATCAGATTTACAGAGATCAAAGGAACGAACTGATACAGATTTACAGAGATCAAAGGAACTAACAGATTCAGATTTACAGAGATCAAAGGGACTAACTGCATCAAATTTACAGAGATCAAAGGAACTAACAGATTCAGATTTACAGAGATCAAAGGGACTAACTGCATCAGATTTACAGAGATCAAAGGAACGAACTGATACAGATTTACAGAGATTAAAGGAACTAACTGTAGGCAATCCACCGGTTTCCTGCTGAGAGCCATGGCCTCAGATTTTGAGGTGCTGATCCTCATCCCAACCTCTTCACACTCGGCTGCAAACCGATCCAGTGACTGTTGAAGGTCACAGACCGATGATGCCATAAGGACCACATCATCTGCAAAGAGCAGCGATGAGATCCTCAGGTCACCGAACTGCAACCCCTCTCCTCCACGACTACGCCTCGATATCCTGTCAATGAAAATTACAGACAGGTGATTGGTGATAAAGCGGAGGCCAGCATTCACTGGGAACGAGTCCGACTTACTGCCGAGTATCCGGACACAACTCTCGCTTTGGGCGTACAGGGATTGGATGGCCCTCAGAAGTGACCCCCTCACCCCATACTCCCGCAGCACCTCCCACAGTATCACCCGGGGGACCCGGTCATACGCCTTCTCCAGAGCCACAAAACACATGTAGACCGGATGGGCGTACTCCCAGGCCCCCTCCAGGATCCTTGCGAGAGTGAAGAGTTGGAACTGCGGTTTGGGGCATAGGCAAAAACAACAGTCAGAGTTTTCCCCCCATAACCGACCCTCTCGTCCACCGGGGTAAACTCCAATGTAGCGGCACTCAGCCGGGGGCTAGTGAGTATCCCCACCCCGGCCCGACGCCTCACATCTTGGGCAACTCCGGAAAAGAATAAAGTCCAACCCCTATCCAGGAGTACGGTTCCAGAGCCAAGACTGTGCGTAGAGGTAAGCCCCACCAGATCCAACTGGTAGCGCTCCACCTTCCGCACGAGTTCCGGCTCCTTCCCCCACAGAGAGGTGACGTTCCACGTCCCCAGAGCCAGCTGGGCCTCGCTCCAGACGGGGGCCCCGGGCTTCCTCCGGGCAGGGTCTCTCCTTTCCTTTCCCTTTTTTTCATGAAGTCGTTTTTGAATCCATTCTTAGTCTGGCCCTTCGCCTGAGACCAATTTGCCATTGGAGACCCTACCAGGAGCACTAGGCTCCAGACAACACAGCTCTCAGGTTCATAGGGACACACAAACCTCTCCACCGCGGTAAGGCGATGGTTCCCAGAGAGGTTTATTACTTGTTTACAGTAAATAACAGATGTGCTGATCCATCAACTGATAGTTCATCAGCAGTTCATCAGCAGTTTACCTCCTGTCTCCTGCTGTGCTAAACACACAGTTTCTGTATTTTCCCATCAGCCACTCACACCAGACTCCAGTCGTCCAGTAAATATCACAGATGACAGATATCACAATATAATTTATTTCAATCTGCCGTCACTCAATCACTCCGAATGAGGATTTATAGTTAAACTCTTCACATTGTTCAGGAGTCGATGCAGAGCGTGCTGACTGGTTTGTAGCTTAACTTCAGGAGTTTGAAGGTAAAGAAATGAGGAATGACATCTAGTCTAAACTCTTCTTCGTTGGTTTGTGTTGTAAAGCTTTGAGGTCTGCAGATTTATGAAAGGAGTCCATTTACCATCATCCTTCATCTTCTCCCTTCCTACACATGATCAGATTTCATAATCTGTGCAGAAGCACATCTTGTGATTGTTATATTGGAGTCCACGTGATGTTGTCCCATCTCAACTCGCTGGAGACTCTTGGACATGGACCCGGTTGTTCCCTCTCCTGGTCTGAAAGTGTTTTCCTGGTCATCAACTACATTTGTCTGAGGGCCAGAATGTTTCTCAGCTGACATTTAAGCCAATTTAGCGAATAATTGGTTAATATTTTTTTACTTTCTTACAAAGGCAAGTGTTTTTTATTAGGCTGTATCAGTGCGAACAGCAAAAACGTGACGATCCATAATGATAACTGGATACTTCTACCCTCACAGAAGGGACCGACGACGTGGCAACCAGGACCTGCTGGAAGGTCAAGTCAGCACTGAAAGGATGGAAACAGATCCACCAGTTTGACCCCAACAACATCCCCAGTGAACCCTCAGAGATCCTGCATCCTTCCTGACGTTGTCTCCTGGGGCTTCGAGAGGTAAAGCAACCTTTAATTCAGCCCCTCGCAAGTTTTCAACATATTAGTTTAGGTTCTCAATAAACTCTGGCCCGGCTAGTTGTAGCTAAAGAAGAATTGATGAACTTGCATCAGAGAAAAGATGTCTGGTGCTGGAAATATCCCAATCTATGTGGTTAAACATCACGCCAACATCGATGCTCATGTTTAGTGAAACAGGCTGCATGGGACTTTTGCTTGACTGCAAAGTTTATCAGTAATCTTCAGGGTTTTATGTGCAGACTTTTGATTAAATATCATATTCAGGCCCACGAAACAGGAGTTGGCTGAATGTTCAAATCTGACAGTGAAGTTAGTTTTTTATGGCTTTTTATGGACTGATTTTATTTTTTACGATTTAATAAAAACATGTCAATAAACTGAATGTCTGGCACTGGATGTGATTCTCATTCCCCAGTGAGGCCCCTCTGTTTTCTTTTGCAAATATGTACTCATATCTGTATCTTCTGAAAGGCTTCATGTGAAATGTACGAGAGGTTTCGTAAGTTAATTGTAAATAAAATGACCACAATATAGTCAGGACCACTAACACGATTGGGGATATATGATTGGACGGCTTTGCTCTCACACAGGAAAATACAACACGAGACAGAACGAAGATCTCTTGTACGCCAGACTTTAATACCTTCAGTGTGCAGCCGACACTCACATTACTCATTAACATTAATGAGATGTTTCATTGTTGTGTCAGTAATGATCGACATGTTGTTACGTAAGAAGAAACATATTACACTTGACATCACTCATTGAGCACATTTTACATTTTGCTGGTTCGTGTGGGATCACCTGCTCATATTATATTATATATTATATATATACACTTAGTTAATCCTGTATCATCAGGATTAGAGTGCAGACTAAAATCCAAGAGGCCTTCTTGCCCTTTCTTGGCTGAAGAAAAAGGCAAACATGTCATAACGTATGCTTCTGGAGATTTATTAAAAGGATAATATCTGGTTATGAATATGGTTATAAAATAATGACCAAGAGCAATAGAGAATAATGTTGACATTTTCAATTAATGACCATTTAATCGATAAACCCAAAGACATTAATATATTATTAATATATGAATTAATATATGATATTAATATGAATGGCTTTACTTGTGAAAGGGTTATGTTGTTTGTAATGAATTAAAGCCTCATATTTGCATACATACATGTATTTGAGTGTGAATAACCATAAATTCTTTATTTACAAACAATGTCAGAAAAGATCATAGTTTAAGTTTAGTAGTTACATATGAATTATAGAATTGGCCTTTAAGTAACTGAATAGGTAACTTCATTGCATAAAAAGGTGATTATTAAATAACATACATTAAGTACAATAAGTACATTGTTAAAGTTGACAAAATTCATTCCTGTGCATTCATCAATCAATGATTTAAAATATTATATATAATATTATAAATACCCTCCAATATTAAAAAACAGAAGAATTGTCTGTCCACGTGTTTTAGTGTTAATACATCAGATCACTTTGGCAGAACAACGTCTTCAGGTGTTTATAAATCTCTGACATCTTCAGTCCATACATGATGGGATTAAAGAGCGGATGATACAAAATTATTTGTAAAGTCATAATTAAATGCACAATCTTTGGAAAATCTGAATTCAGACCAACTATAACGACGTCATACAGACACAAACAGGAGAAGTTTATCAAAACTATCAAGTGTGGTAGACAGGTCTGTGCAGCTTTTCTCCTAAACTCTCTACTACTTCGAAAGGTGACCATGAGTATCCTCGTGTAGGTAAAGAATATGAAAAGCACAGGCAGAAGTGCAACATTAATCAGTATGACCATATCTCGTACAAGACGTGCTTTTGAGATCCTACACTGAAGTTTGTAAACTGAATTATTGCAAATAAATCCATTTAAAATGAAGCTACAGAGTTTTTCTTTGGCAATCAATGCAGTTGGCACTGAGAGCTGAATAGCAGGAAGAAGCCAAGCTAAGACCAAGAAAATGCTCACAGTTGATTTTCTCATGATAGTTGGATATTGCAGAGGTTTACATATAGACACATATCTGTCATAGGACATGACTGCCAACAGCAAGAACTCTGAACCGCCTAAAGAGTAAAATACATGAAACTGAAAGAGACAGGCTGGATATGATATGATCTGTTTCTCAGATAGAAAGTCAATCAATATCTTTGGGTAGATAGCAGTGCTGAAAAGAACAGAGTTGATTAACAAAGCTGCTATGAAAATGTACATCGGCTCATGAAGGTTTTTGTGATCCCAGATAACGTACACGATAAGGGTGTTACTGAAGATTATTAGAATATAAACAGCGAATATAATCACAAAATAAATATATCTGTATTTGTCCACTTCCACATATCCATCAAGAGTTATATACGTTACATTTAATTCATCATCCATTAAGGTACGAGTAATAAGAACACAGAATAAACAGGTAACCCGTACAGGATAATTACCTGACTTTAAAACACACTGAGAGTGTGTTCATCTCCAGAAATCACAAAGTGAACTGTTTGTCTGTGGAAGGTTTTGCTTTATCAGATTGGACGTGGGTTTCATTACAACTCTTCTCCAAGAACTTCTAACTTGTAAACAACTTCATCAAACTCCAGGGACCAGGCCATGAAAAACTCTGGAGACCGAGAGGCCAAAGGTGGAAAATGTTGAAGAGATGGACGACAGGTGGAAAAACAACGACCTCTTTGCTTTTCTCTTTTTTAAATGCAACAAAAACGGGCTGCTCTCAGAAGTGTAAAAACTGAGACTTTCCCGCCGGCGACGGCTCGTTCATTAATCTGCTACCTGCGGCACTCACAGAGCAAAGTGGACTATGATAGCGGCCTGGACCCCGAAGGGGGTCATGTTCGGCTAGGTTCTCTATTCAGTGTTTCCAGTTGCCGCCGTGGGTCCCTACGTGACCTGCATATTTAATAAATACTTAATCAACCTCGCTTCACTGGCCTCGTCCCTGACCTGAAGGCACGCATGAACACCGGAAAGATCTTACAGTACCGGTTACGGGAAGGAGAGAGGGGCGGAAGAGGGCCCCCTAATATGATTTTAGTAACGGGCCTGACAGCGGAAACTAGGCGACCACCTTGGACAAGCACACCACCACTTTCTTGGGGTCCGGGGCCCAAAGGAGGAACCACGAACATGACCTTTCCGCACCTGCTTTAAACACAGCTGCAAACCACTGAGATTCCACTGAGGCAGACCCACGTAGCAGCTGCCCCCATCATCTAGTGCTTGCACCAGGTGCAATCTCTGGCCTTGGCCATGGTACCGACGGCTGAACACTGTGAATCTTAAGGACTCTTTCCTGTTGCTCTGCAGAGACGATCCTCTGGACCACATCGCGGGTCATAGTAGTTGAATGGTAAATGGACTGCATTTATGTGGCGCTTTTCCAATCTTTTGCGACCACTCCAAAGCGCTTTACAACACGTCAGCATTCACACACATTCATAGAGTCAGAAGACACCATACAAGGTGCTTCATACTCATCAGTGGTAAACATTCCCACGCACTCACACACCAGGCCATGCGTGGTGCGCCATCGGGAGCAGTTTGGGGTTCAGTATCCTGCCCAAGGACTTTTTGACATGTTGACCACAGGGGCCGGGGATCGGACCACTTGTACCTCTTGAGCCACAGCCGACTATTTCTGGTTTGCCTCATCTGCTTGTGTAATAATGCTTCCAAAAACCTCAACCATGTAATGCAAAATCAAGTTATAAGCAGCGTTTCAGGACAAACTGGGCTATCAGCATTACAGTATTTATGCACTTTCCAGTTATGACCTCTGTCCCATTCCCTGCAGGGAGGGGAAGTGGAAGTGTGTACACTTCAGATACCTTACTACTTGGCCTCGGGGAAAGTGCTTATGTAACAAGTTAATACACACATACTGTATGCATTTCACCAAAACATTCACTCTCATTATGTTTTTGGTTTAATATTCTTGAATCTCCTACCTGTGTGTGTGTGTGTGTGTGTGTGTGTGTGTGTGTGTGTGTGTATTATTTGTGCGTGCGGCTCTAAGCCTGACAGAAAGGTGGGTTGCAGTTAGTAAAACTCCATCCGACAAATTTATATAAGTTGTAATTTATGAAGTTACAGATCTAATTGTTGTATCTAGATCTATATCATATCAAATTAATTATGTGTAAATCCTGTTCTGTTCGTTTTTTTTATAGGATTTTTATCTGGGACAATATGGGCTAAACACACACACACACACACACACACACACACACACACACACACACACACACACACACACACACACACACACACAGTGGATGATGTGTATATTTCCCCGCAGGTATGAAGATGTTTTCCTGCGTTTAAATGTTTCTTTTGATCTTTATGGTTCCTGTATGGTTAGCTGTATAAGTTGAGTCTAGCTGGTTGCTATGGTAACACTACAGTGTTGTCTGTTAATGTCATTATTACATCACAGGTCATCCCAGGTCATTCAGCAGACGCTCTCATCCAGAGCGATTTACAGAGAACTATCTTCAGGGACTCCTGGAGCAGCTCAGGGTTACGTACCTTGCTCAGAGGTACAAAGGGTTATTAGAGCGTCTACACATGAAATGTGCATTATTTATTCATTCTGTGATTTTCTATTTTTTCTATTGGTTAAAGTATTTAAATAGTTTTTTTTTCTGGTTACCAAGTTATAATTTTTTATATTTCTATAACTTTGTGGTTTGTAAGGTTTTTGCTTTGGCTTCGATCACCTGCATCTGCTTCAGGAGTCCCCTGGGCCAACCGAGCCTTACTGCATTATATGGCATTATATATTTATATTTAGAAAGGTCACCTTTACTTTTATTTGCATCTCAAGGCACCAAATTACAGTTGACATTGAAACTTTAACAATACACCCAGAAACAATGATGCTATAATGAAAGACACAAAACAAACAGGAACATTCAGAGTGACTGGATAATAAAAATCTTCTTTTGGGATGAAGAACACAAGCAGAACAGCATTCTTTATTTAGTGTTGCAGCTAATTTCTTAGTTATTACATTGTTTAAGATAATGCATTTATGTTACAGAAACATATCCTCACGTTAAATACCTTCCAAGGATCACATAAATCTCTGCATTATTACGACACTAAACAGTGACTGTTTCATTTTTAATGCATTAGACCATTTTTCAGAACAACATTTTGATGTGTTTATAAATGTCTTTAATTTTCAGTCCATATATGATGGGATTAAAGAGAGGATGATACAAAATTATTTGTAAAGACATTATCAAACGTGTAATAGTCTTAATAGTCACTTTAGATTAAACACTTAAAGAATCACATAAATCTCATCTCTACATTATTATTACAGAAGAAACTGTACATTAGTATTCTCTGTTCATATATTAATACAGTTTGCCTTCACAGAACAACATCCTGATGTGTTTAGAAATGTCTTTCATTTTCAGTCCATATATGATGGGATTAAAGAGAGGATGATACAAAACTATTTGTAAAGACATTATCAAATGTGCAGTTTTAGGAAGATCAGTTTCCAGTCGAGCTAGAAGTACATCATATGTACTCAAACAAGAAAAGTTAATTAGAACCAGCAGATGGGGTAGACAGGTCTGTGCAGCTTTTCTCCTGACTTCTCTACTACTTCCATAGCATATCATAAGTATCCTGGTGTATGTAAACAGTATGAAGAGCACAGGAAGGAGTACAGAAACCACAAGAAACACCAAGCCATATATATTCAGCACTTCTGAACTCACACAGTGAAGTTTGTGAATTGCGCTGTTGCAAATTATTCCTTTCAAAATAAAGTTACAGAGTTTTTTATTAGAACTTACTAACATTGGCACTGAAACCTGACAAGCAGGCAGAAGCCAAGCAGAAATCAGGAAGATATTCACAGTTGTTTTTCTCATGATAGTTGGATATTGCAGAGGTTTACATATAGACACATATCTGTCATAGGACATGACTGCCAACAGGAAGAACTCTGAAGAGGCTAATGTGTAATACATAAACCACTGAAAGAGACAGGCTGGATATGATATGATCTGTTTCTCAGATAGAAAGTCAATCAATAGTTTTGGGTAGATAGCAGTGCTGAAAAGAACAGAGTTCAGTAACAAAGCTGCTATGAAAATGTACATCGGCTCATGAAGGTTTTTGTGAATCACTATGATGCACACAATAGTGAAATTACTGCATATTATTAGAATATATGATGTAAACATGATCACAAAATAAAGAAATCTGTATTTGTCCACTTCCACATGTCCACCAAGAGTTATATATGTTACATTTAATTCATCATCCATTAATATTATCAATAAAATCAATTTAATCGTAAAAACAAGGCAGATTATGTAACAAGTATACATGAATTAAACATTTATAACATACAACCTGGTTTGGATTGTTAAACTTGCAGCAACCTGCATTTAGTGCGTGTTGACCTTCAGAATCAGAAAGTGAACTGTTCTGCTGAGTAGATTGTTTTTTATCAGATTTCTTCATCCTCCATGGATCTCATTAAAACTCTTCATCAAGGTCTACAAACATTGGGATCTCTGGTGTAGCACTTTCATGGCTTTCATCATATATCCCTGACAGACAACAAATTGTGCAACTGAGCAACCACAGGTCAAGGTGTTCTGCAGTTTCACAGGGTGTGCCCCCAGGGGTCAGTACTGGGTCCACTATTGTTCATCATCTACCTCCTTCCCCTTGGCACAATCCTCCGCCACTACAATGTCCACTTTCACTGTTACGCCAATGACACTGTCTACATTTCCCCAAAACCCAGCACCGCCCTGCCGCCCACATCCCTCACCACCTGCCTACAAGATGTTCGGAGCTGGATGACCAGGAACTCCTTGAAGCTCAATGGCGGAAAAACTGAGGCCCTTCTCATCGGCTCCAAAAGCACCTTATCCAAAGCAAAAAACTCCATCGCTCCAAACCTCATCATCGATGGCTTCTCCGCATCGTCCTCCAGTCAAGTCAAGAGTCTTGGTGTCTGGACAGCACCCTCTCCTTTACACCCCACATAAAGAACATCACCTGCACTGCTTTTTTCAACCTGCGCGACATCTCCAGACTCCGCCCGTCCCAATCCAGTACAGAAGTCTTGGTAAACGCATTTGTCACATCCCGGATCGACTACTGCAATGCTGCTCTCTCTGGCCTTCCCACCAAACTGCTCAACCGACTTCAAATCATCCAAAACTTTGTTGCCTGGATTATAAACCCACATCAAATCCTCTGAACCCCATTCTACTGAAACTACATTGGCTCCCTGTTCAATCCCGGATCATACATTATATTACGGTTCACAAAGCGACTTACAATAAGTGCAAACAATCCTGAGGATACAACTCCGAACAGCAAGAATCCTGCAGGTACATCAGCTTCAAACAGGTACAATCCTTTAAGTGTAGAACAATAACTTCAAATAAGACAAACAAAAGTGCAACATACAGAAACACTAGAATACAATTATTATTATTACTATTTTTAGTTTTTTCTCTCATTCGTCGAGGTGCAGTGGACACAGGTGAGTTTTCAGTCTGCGACGGAAGGTGTGAGGACTGTCTGCTGACCTGACATCAATGGGGAGGTCGTTCCACCATTTTGGAGCAGGATAGCAAACAGGTGGTTTTGTTTGAGGGGAATCTGGGTTTCTCTCCGCCTTTCCAAATCTTAATCTGTACTATCATTAAAGGTATAAATAGCCCAAAAGATAATCTTAAAAAATATAAATAAAAGTCACTTGTTCAAACGCCCTACTCTCTGAAGTGTCTTCATTTCTTTATGTGTTTACACTTTATCTCTGGTTTTGTTTGTCTGCACTCCCTTCCAATGTTTTGCTTTGTTTTTATCTCTGCTTCCAAATACAATGTATTTCTATTATTGTTATTATTAATACTGGCATTAACACAATACGTTTTTATATTACAAGTTTTCTGATATATGATGTTTAAATATGTAAATTAGGCATTATTGTCATGAGCCCTCTCCCTGCCTGGTACACCACTAATTGTTTTCAATTATGTGCCACTCTGCTCCCTGCTCTCTCTACTCTGTCTGATTACCTCCACCTGTCTCTGCCTGCCTGCCTGCCTGCAACTCTGACCTGTTACTACTACTCTGATCTCCAGCCCCGGTAAACCCGACTCACCTTCCGCCTTACGACTACGAGTTTTGAATATCCCTGAACTGTACTACTGCCGTGCCTCATTCGGCCCTGTTGTGTGTGTGTTTCAATAAAACCTTGATCTCGAAATTGCGCTCCTGGGTCCTCGTCTGTCTGTCCTGACAATTATGTAATGTAACTGTTGGTGAGTTTAGGAGAAATCTGCACACACAAAGTTAGAAACATTAACTCTGATGTTTTCTTTCACTAGTCTCAAAGCAGACTCTCAAAATTGACCAGTGCATAAAAATACCGTTTCCTGACTGTAGTGTTTCACCATCGCCCTTTATTACCGATGATTATTATAAAGTGTTTATTATAAATGTTTCATGCTTTCCAAGTGTATTATATTACATTACGTTATATTTGATTGTTGTTGTTAAAGTGTTTGTTATCAGGCTGGAGTTGTGTTAATGTGTTTATTTGCTGTTGACCACCTCTGACATGACTTTGCTATTTTTAGCAGTTAAAGTAAAGGTGTTTTGGCGTGTTTGTAATAATACAGTGTGTTGGATCAGAGGTCCCCTGAGGCCCGGCACACTGTGATCACTGGGTCATAATTAGCTGTTTGCAGACTGGCTGTAGTCAGGCCGCTCCCCTGAGCCCGGCACGCTGCAGGTGACTCACTAATGACTCATTAAAGCATCCTTACATCAGCTTCTGTGGACACCACTTTGGTCTTATCTACAAAGACACACACACTCACTCCCTTACATCAGTTTTAGGTAAGATGCCATCTCTGCTAACATTGTTACCATATTTCGACCTCTTTGACTTAAAGGTATGAAATTTATCAGACACTTAAATTCACATGGTGGCTCTTCATAACCCATTGTGATGAACGCTCAACTTTAATTCTTATTATTGGTCGTCATGAGGCAGACAGATGGATAGATACATGTTTCATTGAAGGACTTGATTATTTGATTAAGTTGTTTTGTCACTTTTGAATTTGATTGGACTACCTTGTAGTTTGTTAAATATGTTGAAGTTTGAGTTCATTTGCTAGGGGCTGTCCGTTGTTCCACTCTTTGTTTGCCAGAGAGCCCTAAGCAATCACCTTAAGAAAAGAGGGAGACTTGATGGATATATACAGAGGTGGCCACCCAAATAAAGTATCATTGGTCCCAGATGACCTTATTCTTTATATTTTAGGACCTGGCACATCTATCCCTAAAGCCCTGGGTAATATATATATATATATATATATATATATATATATATTTATTATATTAAGAAACGCCTATCATTTGGTTAGGATAAGAGAGGGGGATGAGTGGAAAACAGGATTCAATACACCCAGTGACCACTATGAGTATCGAGTAATGCCTTTTGGACTATGCAATGCTCCAGCAGTGTTCCAGGCCTTTATAAATGAGGTTCTGAGGGAATTCCTGAATGTATTCGTATTTGTGTACCTTGATGACATTTAGATTTTTTCCCCAGAATTTCCAGACAGGCATCTTACCTAACATATACATACATAAATATATACATACACATATATATACATACATATATATATATATACATACACATATATCCATCCATCCATCCATCGTCTACCGCTTATCCGGAAGTAAGGAACCCCAATCTTCCCCTCGCCGGGCCACATCCTCCAGCTCCGACTGGGGGATCCTGAGGCGTTCCAAGGCCAGTGAGGAGATATAATCTCTCCACCGAGTCCTGGGTCTTCCCCGGGTTCTCCTCCCAGCTGGACGTGCCTGGAACACCTCCCTAGGGAGGCGCCCAGGTGGCATCCTTACTAGATGCCCGAACCACCTCAACTGGCTCCTTTCAGCGTAAAGGAGCAGCGGCTCTACTCCGAGTCTCTCACGGATGGCTGAGCTTCTCACCCTATCTCTAGGGGAGACGCCAGCCACCCGTCTGAGAAAACGCATTTCGGCCGCTTGTACCCGTGATCTCGTTCTTTCGGTCATGACCATAGGTGAGGGTAGGAACAAAGATCGACCGGTATATTGAGAGCTTTGCCTTCTGGCTCAGCTCTCTTTTCGTCACAACGGTGCCTGTAGTAGTAGTACCGCCCCCCGCTGCTCCGATTCTCCGGCCAATCTCTCGCTCCATCGTCCCCTCACTCGCGAACAAGACCCCGAGGTACTTGAACTCCTTCACTTGGGGTAAAGGCTCATTCCCTACTCGGAGTAGGCAGTCCACCGGTTTCCTGCTGAGAGCCATGGCCTCAGATTTTGAGGTGCTGATCCTCATCCCAACCGCTTCACACTCGGCTGCGAACCGATCCAGTGACTGTTGAAGGTCACAGACCGATGATGCCATAAGGAGCATCCTTATGTTCGAACATGGTGATTGTTATGGCCATTCCATGACTAGCACAGAAGTCCAACAACAAACAACCGTTTGGGTTTAGATCAGGGAGGCCCTTCCACTCCAGGTGTCTCCATCGTTTCCCACGTGTGCGTTGAAGTCTCCCAACAAGACTACGGAGTCCCCTACTGGAGCCACCTGCAGGGCTCCATTCAGGAACATAATAAATCCAAAATTCTGCCGATAGCTTCAGGTTGGTAAAGGCTTTTATGTGGTGTTCTGGACGGCATGGAGCACCAACGTGTGTATTGTTTTTGTCGTTTAAGTTGGAGGGATTGTTATCTGCACATTTATATATGAACAGCTTCCTACACAATGCTAAAAATACACTGTCATTTTATGGCCTAAGCATTGTAATGTACAGTTAGGTCCATAAATATTTGGACATTGACACAATTTTCATAATCTTGGCTCTGTACACGACCACAATGGACTTGAAATTAAACAATCAACATGTGCTTTAAGTGCAGACTTCCAGCTTTAATTTGAGGGTATTTACATCCAGATCAGATGAACGGTGGAGGAACTACAACACATTGTATACGTGGTGTCCCCTTTTTAAGGGACCAAAAGTAATTGGACAATTGTCTGCTCAGCTGTTCCATGGCCAGGTGTGTGTTGTAGTTCATTTACAAGGAGCAGATAAAAGGTCTAGAGTTCTTTTCAAGTGTGGTATTTGCTTTTGGAATGTGTTGAGGTCAACTCTCAATATGAAGTCTAAAGAGCTGTCACTATCAGTGAAGCAGGACATCATTAGGCTGAACCATCAAAACAAACCCAACAGAGAAATAACAAACATTAGGTGTGGCCAAATCAGCTGTTTGGTACATTCGTAAAAAGAAAGAACGCACTGGTGAGCTCAGCAACACCAAAACATCTTGAAGACCACGGAAGACAACTGTGGTGGATGACAGAAGAATTCTTCTCCTGGTGAAGAAACAGCCCTTCACAACAGTTCAGATCAAGAACTCTCTCCAGGAGGTCCAGTGGGTGTATCTGTGTCAAAGTGAACAATGAAGAGAAGACTTCACCAGAGTAAATACAGAGGGTTCACCACACCATGTCAACCATTGGTGAGCCTCAACAACAGGAAGTCCAGATTAGAGTTTGCTAAAACGCATCTAAAAAAGCCTGTAAAGTTCTGGAACATCATCCTGTGGACAGATGAGACAAAGATCAACTTGTACCAGAATGATGGGAAGAGAAGAGTATGGAGAAGGGAAGGAACTGCTCATGATCCAAAGCACACCACCTCATCAGTGAAGCATGGTGGTGGTCGTGTTATGGCGTGGGCATGTATGGCTGCCAATGGAACTGGTTCTTGTATTTATTGATGATGTGACTGCTGATGAACTCTGAAGTGTTCGGGCGATATTATCTGCTCATATTCAGCCAAATGCTTCAGAACTCATTGGACGGCGCTTCACAGTGCAGATGGACAATGACCCAAAGCGTACTGCGAAAGCAACCAAAGAGTTGTTTAAGGCAAAGAAGTGGAATGTTCTGCAATGGCCAAGTCAATCACCTGACCTGAATCCAAGTGAGCATTTCACTTGCTGAGGACAGAACTGAAGGGAAACTGCCCAAGAACAAGCAGGAAGTGAAGACAGCTGCAGTGGAGGCCTGGCAGAGCATCACCAGGGACCGAACCCAGCGTCTGCTGATGTCTCTGGGTTCCAGACTTCAGGCTGTCGTTGACTGCAAAGGATTCTCAACCAAATATTAAAAGTGACAATTTGATTTATGATTATTAAATTAAAGCTGGAAGTCTGCACTTAAAGCACATGTTGATTGTTTAATTTCAAGTCCATGGTGGACGTGTACAGAGCCAACATGATGAACATTGTGTCAATGTCCAAATATTTATGGACCTAACTGTATACATTCAATCTCATTTACTTTATTCATTATTATAATGATTATATTATTAAACAGGTGAGTTTTCATTCTGCGACAGACGGTGTGCAGACTGTCTGCTGACATTAATGGGGAGGTCGTTCCACCATTTTGGAGCCAGGATAGCAAACAGGCGGGTTTTGTTTGAGGGGTCTCGCTCACAGTGAACCGATTGGCCGATGCAGAACAAAGTGAACGCGCTGGGGTGTATGGTTCGACCATGGCCTGGATGTAGGAAGGGGCTGATCCATTCACAGCACGGTGGACCAGCACCAGAGTCTGGAAGCAGATTCGGCAGGAGGGGACGTGTCCTCCTGATGTTGTACAGAGTGTGTCTACAGGAGGGGACGTGTCCTCCTGATGTTGTACAGAGTGTCTCTGCAGTAGGAGACGTGTCCTCCTGATGTTGTACAGAGTGTCTACAGGAGGGGATGTGTCCTCCTGATGTTGTACAGAGTGTGTCTACAGGAGGGGACGTGTCCTCCTGGTGTTGTACAGAGTGTCTACAGAAGGGGACGTGTCCTCCTGTTGTTGTACAGAGTGTGTCTACAGGAGGGGACGTGTCCTCCTGATGTTGTACAGAGTGTGTCTACAGGAGGGGACGTGTCCTCCTGATGTTGTACAGAGTGTGTCTACAGGAGGGGACGTGTCCTCCTGATGTTGTACAGAGTGTCTCTGTAGGAGGGTACGTGTCCTCCTGGTGTTGTACAGAGTGTCTCTGTAGGAGGGTACGTGTATTGCTGATGTTGTACCGAGTGTCTACAGGAGGGGACGTGTCCTCCTGATGTTGTACAGAATTTCTCCAGGAGGGTACGTGTCCTCCTGATGTTGTACAGAGTGTGTCTTCAGGAGGGGACGTGTCCTCCTGATGTTGTACAGAGTGTGTCTACAAGAGGGAACGTGTCCTCCTGATGTTGTGCAGAGTGTCTCTGTAGGAGGGGACATTTCCTCCTGTTGTTGTACAGAGTCTGTCTTCAGGAGGGGACGTGTCCTCCTGATGTTGTAATGAGTGTGTCTGCAGGAGGGGACGTGTCCTCCTGATGTTGTATAGTGTGTCTACAGGAGAGGACGTATCCTCCTGATGTTGTATAGTGTGTCTTCAGGAGGGGATGTGTCCTCCTGATGTTGTACAGAGTGTGTCTACAAGAGGGAACGTGTCCTCCTGATGTTGTACAGAGTGTGTCTACAGGAGGGGACGTGTCCTCCTGATGTTGTACAGAGTGTCTACAAGAGGGGACGTGTCCTCCTGATGTTGTACAGAGTGTCTGCAGGAGGGGACGTGTCCTCCTGATGTTGTACAGAGTGTGTCTTCAGGAGGGGACGAGTCCTCCTGATGTTGTACAGAGTGTGTCTTCAGGAGGGGATGTGTCCTCCTGATGTTGTACAGAGTGTGTCTACAGGAGGGGACGTGTCCTCCTGATGTTGTATAGTGTGTCTACAGGAGGGGACGTATCCTCCTGATGTTGTATAGTGTGTCTTCAGGAGGGGATGTGTCCTCCTGATGTTGTACAGAGTGTGTCTACAAGAGGGAACGTGTCCTCCTGATGTTGTACAGAGTGTGTCTACAGGAGGGGACGTGTCCTCCTGGTGTTGTACAGAGTGTCTCTGTAGGAGGGTACGTGGATTGCTGATGTTGTACCGAGTGTCTCTGTAGGAGGGGACGTGTATTGCTGATGTTGTACCGAGTGTCTACAGGAGGGGACGTGTCCTCCTGATGTTGTACAGAGTGTCTCTGCAGGAGGGTACGTGTCCTCCTGATGTTGTACAGAGTGTCTTTGCAGGAGGAGACGTGTCCTCCTGATGTTGTACAGAGTGTGTCTACAGGAGGGGACGTGTCCTCCTGGTGTTGTACAGAGTGTCTCTGTAGGAGGGTACGTGTATTGCTGATGTTGTACCGAGTGTCTCTGTAGGAGGGGACGTGTCCTCCTGATGTTGTACAGAGTGTCTCTGCAGGAGGAGACGTGTCCTCCTGATGTTGTACAGAGTGTGTCTACAGGAGGGGACATGTCCTCCTGATGTTGAACAGAGTGTGTCTTCAGGAGGGGATGTGTCCTTCTGATGTTGTGCAGAGTGTCTCTGTAGAAGGGGACATTTCCTCCTGATGTTGTACCGAGTGTCTACAGGAGGGGATGTGTCCTCCTGTTGTTGTACAGAGTCTGTCTTCAGGAGGGGACGTGTCCTCCTGATGTTGTAATGAGTGTGTCTGCAGGAGGGGACGTGTCCTCCTGAAGTTGTACAGAGTGTGTCTGCAGGAGGGGACGTGTCCTCCTGTTGTTGTACAGAGTGTGTCTTCAGGAGGGGACGTGTCCTCCTGATGTTGTACAGAGTGTGTCTACAAGAGGGAACGTGTCCTCCTGATGTTATACAGAGTGTGTCTACAGGAGGGGACGTGTCCTCCTGATGTTGTACAGAGTGTCTACAAGAGGGGACGTGTCCTCCTGATGTTATACAGAGTGTGTCTACAGGAGGGGACGTGTCCTCCTGATGTTGTACAGAGTGTCTACAAGAGGGGACGTGTCCTCCTGATGTTGTACAGAGTGTCTGCAGGAGGGGACGTGTCCTCCTGATGTTGTACAGAGTGTGTCTTCAGGAGGGGACGAGTCCTCCTGATGTTGTACAGAGTGTGTCTTCAGGAGGGGATGTGTCCTCCTGATGTTGTACAGAGTGTGTCTACAGGAGGGGACGTGTCCTCCTGATATTGTATAGTGTGTCTACAGGAGGGGACGTATCCTCCTGATGTTGTATAGTGTGTCTTCAGGAGGGGATGTGTCCTCCTGATGTTGTACAGAGTGTGTCTACAAGAGGGAACGTGTCCTCCTGATGTTGTACAGAGTGTCTCTGCAGGAGGAGACGTGTCCTCCTGATGTTGTACAGAGTGTGTCTACAGGAGGGGACATGTCCTCCTGATGTTGAACAGAGTGTGTCTTCAGGAGGGGATGTGTCCTTCTGATGTTGTGCAGAGTCTGTCTTCAGGAGGGGACGTGTCCTCCTGATGTTGTAATGAGTGTGTCTGCAGGAGGGGACGTGTCCTCCTGATGTTGTACAGAGTGTGTCTTCAGGAGGGGACGTGTCCTCCTGTTGTTGTACAGAGTGTGTCTTCAGGAGGGGACGTGTCCTCCTGATGTTGTCCAGAGTGTGTCTACAAGAGGGAACGTGTCCTCCTGATGTTATACAGAGTGTGTCTACAGGAGGGGACGTGTCCTCCTGATGTTGTACCGAGTGTGTCTACAGGAGGGGACGTGTCCTCCTGATGTTGTACAGAGTGTCTACAAGAGGGGACGTGTCCTCCTGATGTTGTACAGAGTGTCTGCAGGAGGGGACGTGTCCTCCTGATGTTGTACAGAGTGTGTCTTCAAGAGGGGACGAGTCCTCCTGATGTTGTACAGAGTGTGTCTTCAGGAGGGGATGTGTCCTCCTGATGTTGTACAGAGTGTGTCTACAGGAGGGGACGTGTCCTCCTGATGTTGTATAGTGTGTCTACAGGAGGGGACGTATCCTCCTGATGTTGTATAGTGTGTCTTCAGGAGGGGATGTGTCCTCCTGATGTTGTACAGAGTGTGTCTACAAGAGGGAACGTGTCCTCCTGATGTTGTACAGAGTGTGTCTACAGGAGGGGACGTGTCCTCCTGGTGTTGTACAGAGTGTCTCTGTAGGAGGGTACGTGTATTGCTGATGTTGTACCGAGTGTCTCTGTAGGAGGGGACGTGTATTGCTGATGTTGTACCGAGTGTCTCTGTAGGAGGGGACGTGTATTGCTGATGTTGTACCGAGTGTCTCTGTAGGAGGGGACGTGTCCTCCTGATGTTGTACAGAGTGTCTCTGCAGGAGGACACGTCTCCTCCTGCAGAGACACTCTGTACAACATCAGGAGGAGACGTGTCCTCCTGATGTTGTACAGAGTGTCTCTGCAGGAGGAGACGTGTCCTCCTGATGTTGTACAGAGTGTGTCTACAGGAGGGGACGTGTCCTCCTGGTGTTGTACAGAGTGTCTCTGTAGGAGGGTACGTGTATTGCTGATGTTGTACCGAGTGTCTCTGTAGGAGGAGACGTGTCCTCCTGATGTTGTACAGAGTGTGTCTACAGGAGGGGACGTGTCCTCCTGATGTTGTACAGAGTGTCTCTGCAGGAGGAGGCGTGTCCTCCTGATGTTGTACAGAGTGTGTCTACAGGAGGGGACATGTCCTCCTGATGTTGAACAGAGTGTGTCTTCAGGAGGGGATGTGTCCTTCTGATGTTGTGCAGAGTGTCTCTGTAGAAGGGGACATTTCCTCCTGATGTTGTACCGAGTGTCTACAGGAGGGGATGTGTCCTCCTGTTGTTGTACAGAGTCTGTCTTCAGGAGGGGACGTGTCCTCCTGATGTTGTAATGAGTGTGTCTACAGGAGGGGACGTGTCCTCCTGATGTAGTACAGAGTGTGTCTTCAGGAGGGGATGTGTCCTCCTGATGTTGTACAGAGTGTGTCTACAGGAGGGGACGTGTCCTCCTGATGTTGTACAGAGTGTGTCTGCAGGAGGGGACGTGTCCTCCTGATGTTGTAATGAGTGTGTCTACAGGAGGGGACATGTCCTCCTGATGTTGTACAGAGTGTGTCTGCAGGAGGGGACGTGTCCTCCTGATGTTGTACAGAATTTCTCCAGGAGGGTACGTGTCCTCCTGATGTTGTACAGAGTGTCTCTGCAGGAGGGTACGTGTCCTCCTGATGTTGTACAGAGTGTCTCTGCAGGAGGAGACGTGTCCTCCTGATGTTGTACAGAGTGTGTCTACAGGAGGGGACGTGTCCTCCTGGTGTTGTACAGAGTGTCTCTGTAGGAGGGTACGTGTATTGCTGATGTTGTACCGAGTGTCTCTGTAGGAGGAGACGTGTCCTCCTGATGTTGTACAGAGTGTGTCTACAGGAGGGGACATGTCCTCCTGATGTTGTACAGAATTTCTCCAGGAGGGTACGTGTCCTCCTGATGTTGTACAGAGTGTCTCTGCAGGAGGGTACGTGTCCTCCTGATGTTGTACAGAGTGTCTCTGCAGGAGGAGACGTGTCCTCCTGATGTTGTACAGAGTGTGTCTACAGGAGGGTACGTGTCCTCCTGGTGTTGTACAGAGTGTCTCTGTAGGAGGGTACGTGTATTGCTGATGTTGTACCGAGTGTCTCTGTAGGAGGAGACGTGTCCTCCTGATGTTGTACAGAGTGTGTCTACAGGAGGGGACATGTCCTCCTGATGTTGTGCAGAGTGTGTCTACAGGAGGGGACATGTCCTCCTGATGTTGAACAGAGTGTGTCTTCAGGAGGGGATGTGTCCTTCTGATGTTGTGCAGAGTGTCTCTGTAGAAGGGGACATTTCCTCCTGATGTTGTACCGAGTGTGTCTTCAGGAGGGGATGTGTCCTTCTGATGTTGTGCAGAGTGTCTCTGTAGAAGGGGACATTTCCTCCTGATGTTGTACCGAGTGTCTACAGGAGGGGATGTGTCCTCCTGATGTTGTAATGAGTGTGTCTACAGGAGGGGACGTGTCCTCCTGATGTAGTACAGAGTGTGTCTTCAGGAGGGGATGTGTCCTCCTGATGTTGTACAGAGTGTGTCTACAGGAGGGGACGTGTCCTCCTGATGTTGTACAGAGTGTGTCTGCAGGAGGGGACGTGTCCTCCTGATGTTGTAATGAGTGTGTCTACAGGAAGGGGACATGTCCTCCTGATGTTGTACAGAGTGTGTCTGCAGGAGGGGACGTGTCCTCCTGATGTTGTACAGAATTTCTCCAGGAGGGTACGTGTCCTCCTGATGTTGTACAGAGTGTCTCTGCAGGAGGGTACGTGTCCTCCTGATGTTGTACAGAGTGTCTCTGCAGGAGGAGACGTGTCCTCCTGATGTTGTACAGAGTGTGTCTACAGGAGGGGACATGTCCTCCTGATGTTGTACAGAATTTCTCCAGGAGGGTACGTGTCCTCCTGATGTTGTACAGAGTGTCTCTGCAGGAGGACACGTCTCCTCCTGCAGAGACACTCTGTACAACATCAGGAGGAGACGTGTCCTCCTGATGTTGTACAGAGTGTCTCTGCAGGAGGAGACGTGTCCTCCTGATGTTGTACAGAGTGTGTCTACAGGAGGGGACGTGTCCTCCTGGTGTTGTACAGAGTGTCTCTGTAGGAGGGTACGTGTATTGCTGATGTTGTACCGAGTGTCTCTGTAGGAGGAGACGTGTCCTCCTGATGTTGTACAGAGTGTGTCTACAGGAG
Organism: Cottoperca gobio; assembly: GCF_900634415.1. Lineage (NCBI taxonomy): Eukaryota > Metazoa > Chordata > Actinopteri > Perciformes > Bovichtidae > Cottoperca > Cottoperca gobio. Next base: position 139,681 of record NW_021166905.1, on the reverse strand, counting down.
GGGACGTGTCCTCCTGATGTTGTACAGAGTGTCTCTGCAGGAGGAGACGTGTCCTCCTGATGTTGTACAGAGTGTGTCTACAGGAGGGGACATGTCCTCCTGATGTTGAACAGAGTGTGTCTTCAGGAGGGGATGTGTCCTTCTGATGTTGTGCAGAGTGTCTCTGTAGAAGGGGACATTTCCTCCTGATGTTGTACCGAGTGTCTACAGGAGGGGATGTGTCCTCCTGTTGTTGTACAGAGTCTGTCTTCAGGAGGGGACGTGTCCTCCTGATGTTGTAATGAGTGTGTCTACAGGAGGGGACGTGTCCTCCTGATGTAGTACAGAGTGTGTCTTCAGGAGGGGATGTGTCCTCCTGATGTTGTACAGAGTGTGTCTACAGGAGGGGACGTGTCCTCCTGATGTTGTACAGAGTGTGTCTGCAGGAGGGGACGTGTCCTCCTGATGTTGTAATGAGTGTGTCTACAGGAGGGGACATGTCCTCCTGATGTTGTACAGAGTGTGTCTGCAGGAGGGGACGTGTCCTCCTGATGTTGTACAGAATTTCTCCAGGAGGGTACGTGTCCTCCTGATGTTGTACAGAGTGTCTCTGCAGGAGGGTACGTGTCCTCCTGATGTTGTACAGAGTGTCTCTGCAGGAGGAGACGTGTCCTCCTGATGTTGTACAGAGTGTGTCTACAGGAGGGGACGTGTCCTCCTGGTGTTGTACAGAGTGTCTCTGTAGGAGGGTACGTGTATTGCTGATGTTGTACCGAGTGTCTCTGTAGGAGGAGACGTGTCCTCCTGATGTTGTACAGAGTGTGTCTACAGGAGGGGACATGTCCTCCTGATGTTGTACAGAATTTCTCCAGGAGGGTACGTGTCCTCCTGATGTTGTACAGAGTGTCTCTGCAGGAGGGTACGTGTCCTCCTGATGTTGTACAGAGTGTCTCTGCAGGAGGAGACGTGTCCTCCTGATGTTGTACAGAGTGTGTCTACAGGAGGGTACGTGTCCTCCTGGTGTTGTACAGAGTGTCTCTGTAGGAGGGTACGTGTATTGCTGATGTTGTACCGAGTGTCTCTGTAGGAGGAGACGTGTCCTCCTGATGTTGTACAGAGTGTGTCTACAGGAGGGGACATGTCCTCCTGATGTTGTGCAGAGTGTGTCTACAGGAGGGGACATGTCCTCCTGATGTTGAACAGAGTGTGTCTTCAGGAGGGGATGTGTCCTTCTGATGTTGTGCAGAGTGTCTCTGTAGAAGGGGACATTTCCTCCTGATGTTGTACCGAGTGTGTCTTCAGGAGGGGATGTGTCCTTCTGATGTTGTGCAGAGTGTCTCTGTAGAAGGGGACATTTCCTCCTGATGTTGTACCGAGTGTCTACAGGAGGGGATGTGTCCTCCTGATGTTGTAATGAGTGTGTCTACAGGAGGGGACGTGTCCTCCTGATGTAGTACAGAGTGTGTCTTCAGGAGGGGATGTGTCCTCCTGATGTTGTACAGAGTGTGTCTACAGGAGGGGACGTGTCCTCCTGATGTTGTACAGAGTGTGTCTGCAGGAGGGGACGTGTCCTCCTGATGTTGTAATGAGTGTGTCTACAGGAAGGGGACATGTCCTCCTGATGTTGTACAGAGTGTGTCTGCAGGAGGGGACGTGTCCTCCTGATGTTGTACAGAATTTCTCCAGGAGGGTACGTGTCCTCCTGATGTTGTACAGAGTGTCTCTGCAGGAGGGTACGTGTCCTCCTGATGTTGTACAGAGTGTCTCTGCAGGAGGAGACGTGTCCTCCTGATGTTGTACAGAGTGTGTCTACAGGAGGGGACGTGTCCTCCTGGTGTTGTACAGAGTGTCTCTGTAGGAGGGTACGTGTATTGCTGATGTTGTACCGAGTGTCTCTGTAGGAGGAGACGTGTCCTCCTGATGTTGTACAGAGTGTGTCTACAGGAGGGGACATGTCCTCCTGATGTTGTACAGAATTTCTCCAGGAGGGTACGTGTCCTCCTGATGTTGTACAGAGTGTCTCTGCAGGAGGGTACGTGTCCTCCTGATGTTGTACAGAGTGTCTCTGCAGGAGGAGACGTGTCCTCCTGATGTTGTACAGAGTGTGTCTACAGGAGGGTACGTGTCCTCCTGGTGTTGTACAGAGTGTCTCTGTAGGAGGGTACGTGTATTGCTGATGTTGTACCGAGTGTCTCTGTAGGAGGAGACGTGTCCTCCTGATGTTGTACAGAGTGTGTCTACAGGAGGGGACATGTCCTCCTGATGTTGAACAGAGTGTGTCTTCAGGAGGGGATGTGTCCTTCTGATGTTGTGCAGAGTGTCTCTGTAGAAGGGGACATTTCCTCCTGATGTTGTACCGAGTGTGTCTTCAGGAGGGGATGTGTCCTTCTGATGTTGTGCAGAGTGTCTCTGTAGAAGGGGACATTTCCTCCTGATGTTGTACCGAGTGTCTACAGGAGGGGATGTGTCCTCCTGTTGTTGTACAGAGTCTGTCTTCAGGAGGGGACGTGTCCTCCTGATGTTGTAATGAGTGTGTCTACAGGAGGGGACGTGTCCTCCTGAAGTTGTACAGAGTGTGTCTGCAGGAGGGGACGTGTCCTCCTGTTGTTGTACAGAGTGTGTCTTCAGGAGGGGACGTGTCCTCCTGATGTTGTATAGTGTGTCTACAGGAGAGGACGTATCCTCCTGATGTTGTATAGTGTGTCTTCAGGAGGGGATGTGTCCTCCTGATGTTGTACAGAGTGTGTCTACAAGAGGGAACGTGTCCTCCTGATGTTGTACAGAGTGTGTCTACAGGAGGGGACGTGTCCTCCTGATGTTGTACAGAGTGTCTACAAGAGGGGACGTGTCCTCCTGATGTTGTACAGAGTGTCTGCAGGAGGGGACGTGTCCTCCTGATGTTGTACAGAGTGTGTCTTCAGGAGGGGACGAGTCCTCCTGATGTTGTACAGAGTGTGTCTTCAGGAGGGGATGTGTCCTCCTGATGTTGTACAGAGTGTGTCTACAGGAGGGGACGTGTCCTCCTGATGTTGTATAGTGTGTCTACAGGAGGGGACGTATCCTCCTGATGTTGTATAGTGTGTCTTCAGGAGGGGATGTGTCCTCCTGATGTTGTACAGAGTGTGTCTACAAGAGGGAACGTGTCCTCCTGATGTTGTACAGAGTGTGTCTACAGGAGGGGACGTGTCCTCCTGGTGTTGTACAGAGTGTCTCTGTAGGAGGGTACGTGTATTGCTGATGTTGTACCGAGTGTCTCTGTAGGAGGAGACGTGTCCTCCTGATGTTGTACAGAGTGTGTCTACAGGAGGGGACATGTCCTCCTGATGTTGTACAGAATTTCTCCAGGAGGGTACGTGTCCTCCTGATGTTGTACAGAGTGTCTCTGCAGGAGGACACGTCTCCTCCTGCAGAGACACTCTGTACAACATCAGGAGGAGACGTGTCCTCCTGATGTTGTACAGAGTGTCTCTGCAGGAGGAGACGTGTCCTCCTGATGTTGTACAGAGTGTGTCTACAGGAGGGGACGTGTCCTCCTGGTGTTGTACAGAGTGTCTCTGTAGGAGGGTACGTGTATTGCTGATGTTGTACCGAGTGTCTCTGTAGGAGGAGACGTGTCCTCCTGATGTTGTACAGAGTGTGTCTACAGGAGGGGACGTGTCCTCCTGATGTTGTACAGAGTGTCTCTGCAGGAGGAGACGTGTCCTCCTGATGTTGTACAGAGTGTGTCTACAGGAGGGGACATGTCCTCCTGATGTTGAACAGAGTGTGTCTTCAGGAGGGGATGTGTCCTTCTGATGTTGTGCAGAGTGTCTCTGTAGAAGGGGACATTTCCTCCTGATGTTGTACCGAGTGTCTACAGGAGGGGATGTGTCCTCCTGTTGTTGTACAGAGTCTGTCTTCAGGAGGGGACGTGTCCTCCTGATGTTGTAATGAGTGTGTCTACAGGAGGGGACGTGTCCTCCTGATGTTGTACAGAGTGTGTCTACAGGAGGGGACGTGTCCTCCTGATGTTGTACAGAGTGTGTCTGCAGGAGGGGACGTGTCCTCCTGATGTTGTAATGAGTGTGTCTACAGGAGGGGACATGTCCTCCTGATGTTGTACAGAGTGTGTCTGCAGGAGGGGACGTGTCCTCCTGATGTTGTACAGAATTTCTCCAGGAGGGTACGTGTCCTCCTGATGTTGTACAGAGTGTCTCTGCAGGAGGGTACGTGTCCTCCTGATGTTGTACAGAGTGTCTCTGCAGGAGGAGACGTGTCCTCCTGATGTTGTACAGAGTGTGTCTACAGGAGGGGACGTGTCCTCCTGGTGTTGTACAGAGTGTCTCTGTAGGAGGGTACGTGTATTGCTGATGTTGTACCGAGTGTCTCTGTAGGAGGAGACGTGTCCTCCTGATGTTGTACAGAGTGTGTCTACAGGAGGGGACATGTCCTCCTGATGTTGTACAGAATTTCTCCAGGAGGGTACGTGTCCTCCTGATGTTGTACAGAGTGTCTCTGCAGGAGGGTACGTGTCCTCCTGATGTTGTACAGAGTGTCTCTGCAGGAGGAGACGTGTCCTCCTGATGTTGTACAGAGTGTGTCTACAGGAGGGTACGTGTCCTCCTGGTGTTGTACAGAGTGTCTCTGTAGGAGGGTACGTGTATTGCTGATGTTGTACCGAGTGTCTCTGTAGGAGGAGACGTGTCCTCCTGATGTTGTACAGAGTGTGTCTACAGGAGGGGATGTGTCCTTCTGATGTTGTGCAGAGTGTGTCTACAGGAGGGGACATGTCCTCCTGATGTTGAACAGAGTGTGTCTTCAGGAGGGGATGTGTCCTTCTGATGTTGTGCAGAGTGTCTCTGTAGAAGGGGACATTTCCTCCTGATGTTGTACCGAGTGTGTCTTCAGGAGGGGATGTGTCCTTCTGATGTTGTGCAGAGTGTCTCTGTAGAAGGGGACATTTCCTCCTGATGTTGTACCGAGTGTCTACAGGAGGGGATGTGTCCTCCTGATGTTGTAATGAGTGTGTCTACAGGAGGGGACGTGTCCTCCTGATGTAGTACAGAGTGTGTCTTCAGGAGGGGATGTGTCCTCCTGATGTTGTACAGAGTGTGTCTACAGGAGGGGACGTGTCCTCCTGATGTTGTACAGAGTGTGTCTGCAGGAGGGGACGTGTCCTCCTGATGTTGTAATGAGTGTGTCTACAGGAGGGGACATGTCCTCCTGATGTTGTACAGAGTGTGTCTGCAGGAGGGGACGTGTCCTCCTGATGTTGTACAGAATTTCTCCAGGAGGGTACGTGTCCTCCTGATGTTGTACAGAGTGTCTCTGCAGGAGGGTACGTGTCCTCCTGATGTTGTACAGAGTGTCTCTGCAGGAGGAGACGTGTCCTCCTGATGTTGTACAGAGTGTGTCTACAGGAGGGGACGTGTCCTCCTGGTGTTGTACAGAGTGTCTCTGTAGGAGGGTACGTGTATTGCTGATGTTGTACCGAGTGTCTCTGTAGGAGGAGACGTGTCCTCCTGATGTTGTACAGAGTGTGTCTACAGGAGGGGACATGTCCTCCTGATGTTGTACAGAATTTCTCCAGGAGGGTACGTGTCCTCCTGATGTTGTACAGAGTGTCTCTGCAGGAGGGTACGTGTCCTCCTGATGTTGTAGAGTGTCTCTGCAGGAGGAGACGTGTCCTCCTGATGTTGTACAGAGTGTGTCTACAGGAGGGTACGTGTCCTCCTGGTGTTGTACAGAGTGTCTCTGTAGGAGGGTACGTGTATTGCTGATGTTGTACCGAGTGTCTCTGTAGGAGGAGACGTGTCCTCCTGATGTTGTACAGAGTGTGTCTACAGGAGGGGACATGTCCTCCTGATGTTGAACAGAGTGTGTCTTCAGGAGGGGATGTGTCCTTCTGATGTTGTGCAGAGTGTCTCTGTAGAAGGGGACATTTCCTCCTGATGTTGTACCGAGTGTGTCTTCAGGAGGGGATGTGTCCTTCTGATGTTGTGCAGAGTGTCTCTGTAGAAGGGGACATTTCCTCCTGATGTTGTACCGAGTGTCTACAGGAGGGGATGTGTCCTCCTGTTGTTGTACAGAGTCTGTCTTCAGGAGGGGACGTGTCCTCCTGATGTTGTAATGAGTGTGTCTGCAGGAGGGGACGTGTCCTCCTGAAGTTGTACAGAGTGTGTCTGCAGGAGGGGACGTGTCCTCCTGTTGTTGTACAGAGTGTGTCTTCAGGAGGGGACGTGTCCTCCTGATGTTGTATAGTGTGTCTACAGGAGAGGACGTATCCTCCTGATGTTGTATAGTGTGTCTTCAGGAGGGGATGTGTCCTCCTGATGTTGTACAGAGTGTGTCTACAAGAGGGAACGTGTCCTCCTGATGTTGTACAGAGTGTGTCTACAGGAGGGGACGTGTCCTCCTGATGTTGTATAGTGTGTCTACAGGAGGGGACGTATCCTCCTGATGTTGTATAGTGTGTCTTCAGGAGGGGATGTGTCCTCCTGATGTTGTACAGAGTGTGTCTACAAGAGGGAACGTGTCCTCCTGATGTTGTACAGAGTGTGTCTACAAGAGGGAACGTGTCCTCCTGATGTTGTACAGAGTGTGTCTACAGGAGGGGACGTGTCCTCCTGGTGTTGTACAGAGTGTCTCTGTAGGAGGGTACGTGGATTGCTGATGTTGTACCGAGTGTCTACAGGAGGGGACGTGTCCTCCTGATGTTGTACAGAATTTCTCTAGGAGGGTACGTGTCCTCCTGATGTTGTACAGAGTGTCTCTGCAGGAGGGTACGTGTCCTCCTGATGTTGTACAGAGTGTCTCTGCAGGAGGAGACGTTTCCTCCTGATGTTGTACCGAGTGTCTACAGGAGGGGATGTGTCCTCCTGTTGTTGTACAGAGTGTGTCTTCAGGAGGGGACGTGTCCTCCTGAAGTTGTACAGAGTGTGTGTACAGGAGAAGACGTGTCCTCCTGATGATATACAGAGTGTCTCTACAGGAGGGGACGTGTCCTCCTGATGTTGTAAAGAGCGTCTACAGGAGAAGACGTGTCCTCCTGATGATATACAGAGTGTCTCTACAGGAGGGGACGTGTCCTCCTGATGTTGTAAAGAGCGTCTACAGGAGGGGACGTGTCCTCTTGATGTTGAACAGAGTGTGTCTACAGGAGGGGACGTGTCCTCCTGATGTTGTAAAGAGCGTCTACAGGAGAAGACGTGTCCTCCTGATGATATACAGAGTGTCTCTACAGGAGGGGACGTGTCCTCCTGATGTTGTAAAGAGCGTCTACAGGAGGGGACGTGTCCTCCTGATGTTGTACAGAGTGTCTACAGGAGGGGACGTGTCCTCTTGATGTTGTACAGAGTGTGTCTACAGGAGGGGACGTGTCCTCCTGTTGTTGTACAGAGTGTGTCTACAGGAGGGGACGTGTCCTCCTGATGTTGTACAGAGTGTCTACAGGAGGGGACGTGTCCTCTTGATGTTGTACAGAGTGTGTCTACAGGAGGGGACGTGTCCTCCTGATGTTGTACAGAGTGTCTCTGCAGGAGGAGACGTGTCCTCCTGATGTTGTACAGAGTATCTACAGGAGGGGACGTATCTTCCTGATGTTGTATAGTGTGTCTTCAGGAGGGGTGTGTCCTCCTGATGTTGTACAGAGTGTCTCTGTAGGAGGGGACGTGTCCTCCTGATGTTGTACAGAGTGTCTACAGGAGGGGACGTGTCCTCCTGATGTTGTACAGAGTGTGTCTTCAGGAGGGAACGTGTCCTCCTGATGTTGTACAGAGTGTGTCTACAGGAGGAGACGTGTCCTCCTGATGTTGTACAGAGTATTTACAGGAGGGGACGTGTCCTCCTGATGTTGTACAGAGTGTGTCTTCAGGAGGGAACGTGTCCTCCTGATGTTGTACAGAGTGTGTCTACAGGAGGAGACGTGTCCTCCTGATGTTGTACAGAGTATCTACAGGAGGGGACGTGTCCTCCTGATGTTGTACAGTGTGTCTACAGGAGGGGACGTATCCTCCTGATGTTGTATAGTGTGTCTTCAGGAGGGGTGTGTCCTCCTGATGTTGTACAGAGTGTCTCTGTAGGAGGGGATGTGTATTCCTGATGTTGTACCGAGTGTCTTCAGGAGGGGATGTTTCCTCCTGATGTTGTACAGAGTCTGTCTTCAGGAGGGGACGTGTCCTCCTGATGTTGTACAGAGTGTGTCTACAGGAGGGGACGTGTCCTCCTGGTGTTGTACAGAGTGTCTACAGGAGGGGACGTGTCCTCCTGATGTTGTACAGAGTGTCTCTGAAGTAGGAGACGTGTCCTCCTGATGTTGTACAGAGTGTCTACAGGAGGGGACGTGTCCTCCTGATGTTGAACAGAGTGTCTCTGCAGTAGGAGACGTGTCCTCCTGATGTTGTACAGAGTGTGTCTACAGGAGGGGACATGTCCTCCTGATGTTGTACAGAGTGTCTACAGGAGGGGACGTGTCCTCCTGATGTTGTACAGAGTGTCTACAGGAGGGGACGTGTCCTCCTGATGTTGTACAGAGTGTGTCTTCAGGAGGGAACGTGTCCTCCTGATGTTGTACAGAGTGTGTCTTCAGGAGGGAACGTGTCCTCCTGATGTTGTTCAGAGTGTGTCTTCAGGAGGGAACGTGTCCTCCTGATGTTGTACAGAGTGTGTCTACAGGAGGGGACGTGTCCTCCTGATGTTGTACAGAGTGTCTTCAGGAGGGTACGTGTCCTCCTGATGTTGTTAAGAGTGTCTCTGCAGGAGGGGACGTGTCCTCCTGATGTTGTACAGAGTGTCTCTGCAGGAGGAGACGTGTCCTCCTGATGTTGTACAGAGTATCTACAGGAGGGGACATGTCCTCCTGATGTTGTATAGTGTGTCTACAGGAGGGGACGTATCCTCCTGATGTTGTATAGTGTGTCTTCAGGAGGGGACGTGTCCTCCTGATGTTGTACAGAGTATCTACAGGAGGGGACGTATCCTCCTGATGTTGTATAGTGTGTCTTCAGGAGGGGTGTGTCCTCCTGATGTTGTACAGAGTGTTTCTACAAGAGGGGACGTGTCCTCCTGATGTTGTATAGTGTGTCTACAGGACGGGACGTGTCCTCCTGATGTTGTACAGAGTGTCTCTGTAGGAGGGGACGTGTCCTCCTGATGTTGTACCGAGTGTCTTCAGGAGGGGATGTTTCCTCCTGATGTTGTACAGAGTCTGTCTACAGGAGGGGACTTGTCCTCCTGATGTTGTACAGAGTGTGTCTACAGGAGTGGACGTGTCCTCCTGGTGTTGTACAGAGTGTGTCTACAGGAGGGGACGTGTCCTCCTGGTGTTGTACAGAGTGTGTCTACAGGAGGGGACGTGTCCCCCTGATGTTGTACAGAGTGTGTCTACAGGAGGGGACGTGTCCTCCTGATGTTGTACAGAGTGTGTCTACAGGAGGGGACGTGTCCTCCTGATGTAGTACAGAGTGTGTCTTCAGGAGGGGACGTGTCCTCTTGATGTAGTACAGAGTGTGTCTTCAGGAGGGGACGTGTCCCCCTGATGTTGTACAGAGTGTGTCTACAGGAGGGGACGTGTCCCCCTGATGTTGTACAGAGTGTGTCTACAGGAGGGGACGTGTCCTCCTGATTTTGTACAGAGTGTCTACAGGAGGGGATGTGTCCTCCTGATGTTGTACAGAGTGTGTCTTCAGGAGGGGACGTGTCCTCTTGATGTTGTACAGAGTGTGTCTACAGGAGGTGACGTGTCCTCCTGATGTTGTACAGAGTGTCTCTGCAGTAGGAGACGTGTCCTCCTGATGTTGGACAGAGTGTGTCTACAGGAGGGGACGTGTCCTCTTGATGTTGTACAGAGTGTGTCTACAGGAGGGGACGTGTCCTCCTGATGTTGTACCGAGTGTCTTCAGGAGGGGATGTTTCCTCCTGATGTTGTACAGAGTGTGTCTACAGGAGGGGACTTGTCCTCCTGATGTTGTACAGAGTGTGTCTACAGGAGTGGACGTGTCCTCCTGGTGTTGTACAGAGTGTGTCTACAGGAGGGGACGTGTCCTCCTGGTGTTGTACAGAGTGTGTCTACAGGAGGGGACGTGTCCCCCTGATGTTGTACAGAGTGTGTCTACAGGAGGGGACGTGTCCTCCTGATGTTGTACAGAGTGTGTCTACAGGAGGGGACGTGTCCTCCTGATGTAGTACAGAGTGTGTCTTCAGGAGGGGACGTGTCCTCTTGATGTAGTACAGAGTGTGTCTTCAGGAGGGGACGTGTCCCCCTGATGTTGTACAGAGTGTGTCTACAGGAGGGGACGTGTCCTCCTGATTTTGTACAGAGTGTCTACAGGAGGGGATGTGTCCTCCTGATGTTGTACAGAGTGTGTCTTCAGGAGGGGACGTGTCCTCTTGATGTTGTACAGAGTGTGTCTACAGGAGGTGACGTGTCCTCCTGATGTTGTACAGAGTGTCTCTGCAGTAGGAGACGTGTCCTCCTGATGTTGGACAGAGTGTGTCTACAGGAGGGGACGTGTCCTCCTGATGTTGTACAGAGTGTCTACAGGAGCGGGTTGTTGCAGTGATGTTGGCGCTGAAGGACAGTTGGTCTTCCAGTGTCACACACAGATACCTTGTAGTCACAACTGAGGTGCAGATGTTTATAGTGAGGTCTTGGATGGGAGAGTCCTTCGCTGCAAGGAAAATCCGTTTGGTTTTTTCGAGGTTGAGCTTCAAGTGGTGTGTGGACATCCACTGAGAGATGTTAGTCAGACAATCAGAGATTCCTGCCTCCATCTGGGTTTCATACATGGCCTGCATAATGTTTTAAAGCGTAAATGTGCATTTTGGTCATTGCTTTTGTGATGGACATCGTAACTGTGTGTTGCTTATAATTGTCTGTAGGAGTTCAAACTCCATATGTATGAAATTGTGCAGTAACCTGAGGTTGTACTGTGGTTAGTGCACATGCAGGTCAATGATTAGGGCCTCGCACCAACCCTGCAAAGCCTCCTCAAACTAGTTAAGTTAAGTGAACACACACTCATGTAAATAAAGTTTGACACCTATGGGTTCAGGCCTCCAGAGTTTTCTGAAGTTGTTCAACTTGGTGGAAGAGTTAATGAGATCCATGGAGGGTGAAAGATTTCATAAAATGTTTCATCTGACAGAAACAGTTCACTTTCTGATGTGTGAAGATAAACTAGCATCGAGTGCAGTTTAAGGTCCGGTATCTGTAAATGAATAAGACGTGTTGTTGAATATGTTCATGCATATCTTCATAGTAAGACTTCTTCTCTCTGTTTTATCATTTATGATTGTTATACAACCCACCTGTCTAATTAATTAATGTTAATGTGTTATGTTCTAAATGGATGATGAATTAAATGTAACATATATAACTCTTGGTGGGTATGTGGAAATAGGCAAATACAGGTATTTGTATTTTTCTATTATGTTTATTGTATATATTATGACAATCTGCTTTAATTTCACCATTATGTACCTTATTTGGAAACACAAGAACCTCCATGAGCCGATGTACATTTTCATTGCAGCATTGCTTCTGAACTCTATTGTTTACACCACTGCTATGTACCCAAAGATGTTAAATGACTTTTTATCCGACAAACAGATCATATCATATTCAGCTTGTCTCTTTCAATTTTTTTTATATTATTCCTTAAGTGCTTCAGATTTCTTCCTGTTGTCAGCCATGTCCTATGACAGATATGTGTCTATATGTAAACCTCTGCAATATCCAACTATCATGAGAAGAACCACAGTGAGTGTTATTCTGGCTCTCTCTTGGCTGCTGCCTGCTTGTCAGGTTGCAGTTTCAGCAATACTAATTCTTAATACAAAATTCTGTAATTCAACTTTGAATTCAATTTTTTGTAACAATTCAATTTACAATCTCTTCTGTGTGAGTTCAAAAGCGCTATCTTTATATGATGTGTATGCTCTGTTCAGTATGGCACTTTTCCCTTTGCTCTTCATACTTTTTACATACACCAGAATACTTATAATATCTTATCGAAGTGGGAGAAATGTCAGAAGAAAAGCTGCACAGACTTGTTTACCCCACCTGATAGTTTTATTTTGCTTCTCCTCTTTGTGTGCATATGATGTCATTATAATACAACTGGGATCTGATTTACATTTCATAATGACATTACAAGCGTTTTTGTATTATCCGCTTTTTAATCCAGTTATATATGGACTAAAGATGAAAGAAATCTCTAAACACCTGAAAAGATTGTTCTGTCAAGCCAAAGTGAGCTAATGCATTAAAAGTGATGTTCCATTAACAGTGATGTGAGTGATGTCATTTCTTTCAAAATAATAATACAGATGGAAACATGTAAACAGTAAAGAGTATCTTCAGTTTGAACAATGTAATGACGACTCAATATGCTTCAATTATTCCAAAAATATGATTTTGTTAATGTTCTCTGCAGCTTTGTTAGGTAAGTTTAATATAACTGTTAGAGATATACATATGTGCATTGGCTCCAATTGGGGCAAACCAACAAATCAGCAAGTAATAAAGAGTTACAGGTCCAGGAATAAGAACAATCCCATGAATAGAGAATATATAATAATATAAATAAAGTAGCATATCTCATCAGTACCAGAAAGGTCAAGTATTACCAGCTTCAACTGGCAATCTGATGTTGTAGCCATGAATTATACCCGTTTAGTTTTAGTTTTAGTTTCTGCAGGAGAATACAGTGAGCCCCACGTATCAAATTGACAGAAAGTTCAGGGTCTGGTCTTTATGATTAATAGTGTATGGGGTGAGTAATAACTCCTGAGTATAAATGTATAATGATTAAACTGATAATTGTGGTTGCAAGAAGAAACTGAAATACTGTGGTGTAAAGGGACACCAGTCTGCGATGGGGAACACTGGAAGTGTTCATAGCTCATTGCAACTAAAGCTACAAGTAAAATGAAGAGCCAGAAAATTGAAGTTGGTTTGAATGTCTTGAAGTGTACATAAAACTGTTACCCTAAATTGTTTCTCGGGTGTAAATTCAAGTGTTTTCCCTCACAAAGAGCATTGGAATGAAAACTTAAACTAAACAATAATCAAGTCTGGATTAAATAAAAGTGCGAATTAGGATCTCTGCATTACCCAAGAAAAGAAAAAACTCATTTTAAATATATGTTGCGTAGGAGCAAAAAGGTGATCTTAATGAATTATTTAATGCGGCAATAATAAGAGAAGGTAGGATAACACCAAGAGTCACTGTTACTGGATGTAAGGACCCTTTATTATCATTTTGTAACACAGGGTCGTACAACTAAATGTACTTGTAGCTCAGTGTATTTATGCTCCACAAGAAAAACATGATAAAGCAAAACAGAACAAACACAGTGGTGCATTCCTGTACTGCATCTTTTACATTTGCATCAGAAAGAACGTAAACAACAGCCTCAAACACACTGGTGAAAACTTTGGGTAGAACATTGTCAATCAAGTTTGACGTTTGAGCACCAAGCATAACTGATGTCCTGATAACTGAGTCCACCTCTTCTCGTCCCAACGGCGTCCTGCGTTCAGTGCTGCGGTCTATATGTCAAGTGCAACCGCTTGATCCGGGATGCCACGATGGAGCCAGGTCTCTGTAACGAGGTGGGCACAAGGTTCTCCGATATCCCGTTGCTTGGTTAGCCTGATGCCGATTCCTTCCATCTTATTTTCCTGGGTAGTGGAATAGCCTTTGGTCCTAGCTAGGTTAGCTTAGCTTCCATCTTAGCTCTCCTCCCTTCCTCCCGGGGTCGTCACTCCGCCTTCGTTGGCATGTGGTCCGGCTGGTCTGGCCTGATGGTCGGAAGATGATGTGGGCGAAGATCGTCTCAATGTCCTACCCTGTAACTTTTTACGCCACCATCGGCCTAACGTTGATCAAACTTGTCTATGTTGAGCAGGGCCAATGACCAGCATCTCAGTTTTATCAGAATTTAGGACCACGGAATTACGTGTCATCCAATTTTTCCCAGGAGACAAGCAGGCCTATAATTTCATAATCGTGTAATGATCATTCGTATTTACAGGCACATACAGCTGAGTATTTTCAGCGTAGTAGTGGAAATGAATTCCATGACTGTGTATAATTTGGCCAAGAGGTGAAATATAAAGAGAGAAAAGCAGAGGGCCAAGAACAGAGCCCTGAGGTACTCCACATTTTGCATCTTAAAAGTCTGATAAATTATCAGATTTGTGTTCAGACTTGTACAAAAATGTGATTTAGAATTCATTTTTGAGGGAAAACAATGGAATTGTTAATAAATAACCCTGAACGTACCAAGTTTGGAGTGTGGTCTGATACCAGTCCACCTCCTGCACACTGCCGAGGTGCTCTTGAGCAAGGCACCGGACCCCCTCACTGATAATAGCTGCCCACTGCTCCTAATACTGGAAATGTAATCTACATTTCTCTGTGTGTGCTGTACTGTGTACATGTGTGTGACCAATAAAAGACGATTGAAATCAATCAACGGAGAAAAACTGTAAACAAAATGAAAACATCTTTTCACTGCTGATAGAAATGACTTGCATAATTATGAATCTCTAATGCACGCGTGTGAAACTCCTTTGCACAACTCTTCAGTCAACAATCAGTTCTTATCCATTGATTGAGTTGTACGCATTGAATATTGTTTAGTTTCGGTGAAATTCTTTATTTGTTCTTTGGTGAAGAAAGATGACAATTTCAACAGTTTTATACAATATACAACATATAACTAAAGTTTAAAAGGTGCAGGTTGTTATCTTGAGTTAAATCATCTTTGGATGAAATAAATGCAGAAATTCTTGCTGACCTTTTTTGGCACATAATATAATATATATATAATTTACTATGTAAAGTATCACAAATGGCATAAAGAACAAATGTAGGTTGAACCGGTTTATATAGTTTTTTCTAATGATATGAAGTAATGTATTAATTTGAAAGTCATGTTTTTTAAAGAAAATATTTGCATTGATTGCATGTTTTTAATGTTTTGTGAGTGTTAGAGCATTTCACAAACAAACTATCATTCTGCCAGACTTCCAGCTCAGGCCCGAGTGTGAGCTGTTTTTAAGATGTAACTTATTAAAGGACAAATGTGTTCAATATGGTTGTGAATCTTTCGGAATCTCACAACATGATACAATTTCAACTCAAAACAATTCCCGATTAAGAAATGATTGTGGATTCTGGACATTGAGGAGCTGGTTTCAGGGTCTCCTCCAGTGCACCAGTACAGGCAGTGTGGCAAATGATGCATGAAAGTAAAGTGTGTGTAAGATAAATATATAGTTTTATATAAAAAAAAACTGATTGCAATAATCTAAACACACAAAGGCAAAGCTAAGACAAAAGGTAACAATTATTCAGGATCAGGAATCGTGGCTGCGCCTGCTGCCCTGGTCCTGCTGGACACCGGGAAGCCTTTTTGACATTTTCCTGGATTCATCCAAACTTTCTCTTTTTCAACACAACATAATTTCTAAGGACAGAGGGTCTAAGGACAGAGGGTCTAAGGACAGAGGGTCTGAGGACAGAGGGTCTATGGACAGAGGGTCTAAAGACAGAGGGTCTAAGGACAGAGGGTCTAAAGACAGTGTCTAAGGACAGAGGGTCTAAGGACAGAGGGTCTGAGGACAGAGGGTATAAGGACAGAGGGTCTAAAGACAGTGTCTAAGGACAGAGGGTCTGAGGACAGAGGGTCTGAGGACAGAGGGTCTAAGGACAGAGGGTCTGAGGACAGAGGGTCTAAAGACAGTGTCTAAGGACAGAGGGTCTAAGGACAAAGGGTCTAAGGACAGGGGGTCTAAGGACAGAGGGTCTAAGGACAAAGGGTCTAAGGACAGGGGGTCTGAGGACAGAAGGTCTAAGCACAGAGGGTCTAAGGACAGAGAGTCTAAAGACAGAGGGTCTCAGGACAGAGGGTCTGAGGACAGAGGGTTTAAAGACAGAGGGTCTGAGGACAGAGGGTCTGAGGACAGAAGGTCTAAGGACAGAGGGTCTAAGGACAGAGAGTCTAAAGACAGAGGGTCTAAGGACAGAGGGTCTAAGGACAGAGGATCTAAAGACAGAAGGTCTAAGGACAGAGGGTCTAAAGACAGAGGGTCTAAGAACAGAGGGTCTAAGGACAGAGGGTCTAAGGACAGAGGGTCTAAGGACAGAGGGTCTAAAGACAGAGGGTCTGAGAACAGAGGGTCTAAGGACAGAGGGTCTGAGGACAGAGGGTCTAAGGACAGAGGATCTAAAGACAGAGGGTCTAAGGACAGAGGGTCTAAAGACAGTGTCTAAGGACAGAGGGTCTGAGGACAGAGGGTCTGAGGACAGAGGATCTAAAGACAGAGGGTCTAAGGACAGAGGGTCTAAAGACAGTGTCTAAGGACAGAGGGTCTGAGGACAGAGGGTCTGAGGACAGAGGGTCTAAAGACAGAGGATCTAAGGACAGAGGGTCTGAGGACAGAGGGTCTAAAGACAGAGGGTCTGAGGACAGAGGGTCTGAGGACAGAGGGTTTAAAGACAGAGGGTCTGAGGACAGAGGGTCTGAGGACAGAAGGTCTAAGGACAGAGGGTCTAAGGACAGAGATTCTAAAGACAGAGGGTCTGAGGACAGAGGGTCTGAGGACAGAAGGTCTAAGCACAGAGGGTCTAAGGACAGAGAGTCTAAAGACAGAGGGTCTCAGGACAGAGGGTCTGAGGACAGAGGGTTTAAAGACAGAGGGTCTGAGGACAGAGGGTCTGAGGACAGAAGGTCTAAGGACAGAGGGTCTAAGGACAGAGAGTCTAAAGACAGAGGGTCTAAGGACAAAGGGTCTAAGGACAGGGGGTCTAAGGACAGAGGGTCTAAAGACAGAGGGTCTAAGAACAGAGGGTCTGAGGACAGAGGGTCTAAGGACAGAGGGTCTAAGGACAGAGGGTCTAAAGACAGAGGGTCTGAGAACAGAGGGTCTAAGGACAGAGGGTCTGAGGACAGAGGGTCTAAGGACAGAGGATCTAAAGACAGAGGGTCTAAGGACAGAGGGTCTAAAGACAGTGTCTAAGGACAGAGGGTCTGAGGACAGAGGGTCTGAGGACAGAGGGTCTAAGGACAGAGGGTCTAAAGACAGAGGGTCTAAGGACAGAGGATCTAAAGACAGAGGGTCTAAGGACAGAGGGTCTAAAGACAGTGTCTAAGGACAGAGGGTCTGAGGACAGAGGGTCTGAGGACAGAGGGTCTAAAGACAGAGGATCTAAGGACAGAGGGTATGAGGACAGAGGGTCTGAGGACAGAAGGTCTAAGGACAGAGGGTCTAAGGACAGAGAGTCTAAAGACAGAGGGTCTCAGGACAGAGGGTCTGAGGACAGAGGGTCTAAAGACAGAGGATCTAAGGACAGAGGGTCTGAGGACAGAGGGTCTGAGGACAGAAGGTCTAAGGACAGAGGGTCTGAGGACAGAAGGTCTAAGGACAGAGGGTCTAAGGACAGAGGATCTAAAGACAGAAGGTCTAAGGACAGAGGGTCTAAAGACAGTGTCTAAGGACAGAGGGTCTGAGGACAGAGGGTCTAAAGACAGTGTCTAAAGACAGAGGGTCTAAGGACAGAGGGTCTAAGGACAGAGGATCTAAAGACAGAAGGTCTAAGGACAGAGGGTCTAAAGACAGTGTCTAAAGACAGAGGGTCTCAGGACAGAGGGTCTGAGGACAGAGGGTGTAAGGACAGAGGGTCTAAGTTCTACAAAAAAATGCTTCCTGTTACATAAATAAAATGATCTTTAATTTGCATGCAAAATAATGTGTGACTAAACAAGTTTTCAAAATAAATTTTTTGGAAGTTGTGAATCGATTCAGAATCTTTGGAGATATAAACTTGATTCTCACATGAATCTATTTTTTCCACCCCTAGTATTTATAGCAAATGAAAAAGTGTGTAATCTCTGAGGAGGTGACCCAGTGACTATTATCCTGTGATAACCACCAACACACACACACACACACACACACACTCACACACACACACACACACACACACACACACACACACACACACACACACACACACTCACACACACACACTCACACACACACACACACACACACACACACACACACACACACACACACACACACACACGCGCACACAGACACACACACACACACACACGCACACAGCTGATAACGGCTGGCCTCTTGAAGACCCAGATGTTGCAGCGGATTTAATGCATCTCGACTAACTACTGTCATTGTGTGTGGCCCTCGTAACACTGTGTTGCCTGCTGCTGCTAAGCATGTCTGACCCATGTGTGTGTGTGTGTGTGTGTGTGTGTGCGTGTGTGCGTGTGTGTGTGTGTGTGTGCGTGTGTGTGTGTGGCTAAAAGCAGCAAAGATTTAAGAAGCTTTGTGATCTGTTGTAGAAGTACTTAAAGTGAGCGGGAGAGCGAGTAAATGATAGATAGGAAGAAGGAGTTGTATGTGAAAGAGTGGGAAGGTAAAGAGACGTGGATGTAGAGCGCGCCAGAGACGCTGAGGGAGTGACAGGTGGGCTGCAGGAAAGAAGAAGATTTTAATAATAACAGAAGAAAGCAAAGACAAAGAGAGAAGAGGGGGAGGTTGGTGGATTAAGTCGGGTTAGAGAGGATTAGAGTCTGTTTTGGTTGGTAGTAAAATGACATTCATGTCAGTCACCACTGGCTGCTGCGGACACGCTCACACTGCTGGTTCACTTCAGTTCACACGTTGAAACAAACGGAGCAGAGGAAGAGGAGGACGAAGAGGTGGTGAGTACATTCAGGATGTGTGTGTGAGAGTATTGAGCTCTGACAAGAGATCTTCTTGATGCTCGAGTCGGACGTGCTAGCAGCTCTGTGAGGCTAAATGCTAACATCAGCATGCTAACATGAAAATATTTAAAAGGTATAACTTGTATTATTTAATGTTTATTTGACACGGACAAATACAGTATACATAAATAATTGCAATCCAATTATTAATTTATTATCCATATTTTTTTATATGTATATAGCTTTTGTGTTTCAGTGATGTTGTTCATGTCCACACTATCTATAAATCTATAAATCCACTTTCTGTGGTCAAGTACTTTGCATACATATCAGTGTAGCCTCACTACAAGTAACCAGGATAGAAGACAAAACTCAGACAATTAAATAAATTGTCTGTGGACACAACGGCAGGTGCACCAAACATTATTAAACTACATTCATTAAATAACCTTATAGAACTACACACATTAAAGCACACTAAAACAAAAAGAGAGCTGCACAGTTTTTGCACAACGTGTTTCATGACATCCTCTGTGAAGTGATGGTGTTCAGTGCTCCCTGAAGGAGCCACGGCTTTTACAAAAATCATTGGCTAAATCTACCCAATTAAACCATTAAAATTTGGCTTCTCACTTAGGAAAAAAGTCTGACACCGATGTTTCAGACAACTTTATTTGTATCATTTAACCAAAACATAAACCATAAACCTTTACTGTGTCTTTGACTTCCTGAAGAGGCTCTGTGAAGATGCGTGATGCGCTCAGTTGTCTTTCTAGTTAATGGAAGCTCTTCCTGTAAAGTGTAAGTGGTAACGGAAGTTGAGCCAAGATTAGAAGCTAACGTAACCTCACATTAGCCCACATTTAACCTGCTGTCAGAGGAAGTACCAAAATAACACTAGCTGTGTTTAATAAACTCAGTTCATTTAGCTTTTGTCTCTTTGCTTTGGGTGGATGTGACAGAGTTTTCCCAATTACAAATCATTAACACATACAAAGAAATATCACAGATCAGCTTTTTATCACTTTGGGCTAATAATTCATACATACCAACCAAAAAGAGAAAATCATATGTTACGGGCCATAACATCTACGCCAAGAAAAGCCTCTATTGAGCTTCTGACACTTAAAGGTTAATTTATTGTCATTGTACAACACAGGGTTGTGCAATTAAAGGCAGTTGTAATCCCTTTATGATACATAAGAAACACAAAAAAACTATTTTTGATGGACTGATGTGTTAAACTAATGTGAATATGTTAGATGGCAGTTTTAATTTTTAAAGAACTATAATACAGGATGACAACTATGCCAAAATGTATGGAGTATAAGTGGAACCAAGTCATTGTTTTTCAAGTCACAAGTAAGTCTCAAGTCTTTGCACTCAAGTCAGGTAGCAATTCAAAACAGGCAAGTCCCGAATCAAGACGGACAAGTTCCGAGTCAAGACGAACAAGTCCCGAGTCAAGACGGAGTCAAGACGGACAAGTCCCGAGTCAAGACGGACAAGTCCCGAGTCACGACGGACAAGTCCCGAGTCAAGACGGTCAAGTCCCGAGTAGAGACAGACAAGTCCGAGTCAAGACAAACAAGTCCAGAGTCAAGAAGGACAAGTCCCGAGTCAAGACGGACAAATCCGTGTCAAGACGGACATGTGGCATCCTTACTAGATGCCCGAACCGCCTCAACTGGCTCCTTTCAACGTAAGGGAGCAGTGGCTCTACTCCGAGTCTCTCACGGATGGCTGAGCTTCTCACCCTATCTCTAAGGGAGACGCCAGCCACCTGTCTGAGTAAACCCATTTCGGCCGCTTGTACCCGTGATCTCGTTCTTTTGGTCATGACCCAGCCTTCATGACCATAGGTGAGGGTAGGAACGAAGATCGCCCGGAGATCGAGAGCTTTGCCTTCTGGCTCAGCTCTCTTTTCGTCACAACGGTGCGGTAAAGTGAATGTAATACCGCCCCCGCTGCTCCGATTCTCCGGCCAATCTCTCGCTCCATCGTGCCCTCACTCGCGAACAAGACCCCGAGGTACTTGAACTCCTTCACTTGGGGTAAAGGCTCATTCCATACCCGGAGTAGGCAATCCACCGGTTTCCTGCCGAGAGCCGTGGCCTCAGATTTTGAGGTGCTGATCCTCATCCCAACCGCTTCACACTCGGCTGTGAACCGATCCAGTGACTGCTGAAGGTCACAGACTGATGAAGCCATCAGTACCACATCATCTGCAAAAAGCAGCGATGAGATCCTCAGGCCACCGAACTGCAACCCCTCCCCTCCACGACTACGCCTAGATATCCTGTCCATGAAAATCACGAACAGGATTGGTGATAAAGCGCAGCCCTGGCGGAGGCCAACATTCACTGGGAACGAGTCTGACTTACTGCCGAGTATCCGGACACAACTCTCGCTTTGGGCGTACAGGGATTGGATGGCCCTCAGAGGTGATCCCCTCACCCCATACTCCCGCAGCACCTCCCGCAGTATCACCCGGGGGACCCGGTCATACGCCACAAAACACATATAGACCGGTTGGGCGTACTCCCAGGCCACCTCCAGGGTGAAGAGTTGGTCCGTTGTTCCACAACCAGGACGGAATCCGCATTGTTCCTCTTCAATCAGAGGTTCGACTATCGGCCGAACCCTCCTTTCCAGCACCTTGGAGTAGACTTTACCGGAGAAGCTGGGAAATGTGATACCCCTGTAGTTGGCACACACTCTCTGGTCCCCCTTTTTGAATAGGGGAACCACACCCCCGGTCTGCCAACCCCTAGGCACTATCCCAGACTTCCACGCAATGTTGACGAGGCGTGTCAACCAAGACAGCTCCTCAACACCCAAAGCCTTCAGCATTTCTGGACGGATCTCATCAACCCCTGCGGCTTTGCCACTGTGGAGTTGTTTGAATACCTCAGTGACTTCTAACAGGGAAATTGACGATGGTCCCCCATCAGCTTCCAGCTCTGCCTCTACCATAGAGGGTGTGTTAGTCGGATTCAGGAGTTTTCTCAAAGTGCTCCTTCCAGCGGCTGATAACCTTCTCAGTCGAAGTCAGCAGGGTCCCACCCTTGCTGTACACAGCTTGGATGGTTCCTCGCTTCTCCCTCCTGAGGTTCCGGACGGTTTTCCAGAAGCACCTTGGTGCCAACCGAAAGTCCTTCTCCATAGCTTCTCCGAACTTCTCCCACACCCGCTGCTTGTCTCTGCCACGGAAGAGGCTGCCGCCCTTCGAGTCCGCCGGTACCCTGCAACTATTTCCAGAGTCCTCCCGGATAACATAACCCAGAAGGACTCCTTCTTCAGTCGAACGGCATCCCTGACCATCGGGGTCCACCAAGGTGTTCGAGAGTTACCGCCCCTTGAGGTACCCAAGACCTTGAGATCACAGCTCATCACCGCAGCTTCAGCAATAGAGGTTTTGAACATCGCCCACTCAGGTTCAATGTCCCCAACCTCCACAGGGATGTCTGATAAGCTCTGACGGAGGTGTGAGTTGAAGATCTCCCGGACAGGGTCTTCCTTCAGACGTTCCCAGTTCACCCGCACTACCCGTTTGGGCTAACCAGGTCTGTCCAGAGTCTTCAACCACCCCTTGATCCAACTCACCACCATTATTTCCAACTGGCACTCAACAATGTTACATTAGTTCTTCATAATTCTCTGCTGCAACTTGATTGGACGCTGTGGGATTGGTTCAAACAAGTGGATTCTGGTGAATTAAGTGTCGTCATGCCGGAAATATAGTGTTAACGGTTAGTAGATTCAGGAAATGAAGGTAAATGGAATTGATTAATGGCACACTTTAAATAAAATATTTATCTTAATCTTTGGTCTTGGGCAAGCTTGGGTAAGTTTTAGTGACGTCACCAGTCATTGATATTGGAAGTCCAATATTTCCATCAAACAAGTTGTGTTTAACTCGGTTTTCACATCAGGTATGAGAATGTAAAAACATTTTCCTGACTGTAGTGTTTCACCTTCGATTATTATAAAGTGTTTATTATAAAGGTTATTATATTACATTACATTTTATTTGATTGTTGTTGTTAAAAGTGTTTGTTATCAGGCTGGAGTTGTGTTAATGTGTTTATTTGCTGTTGACCACCTCTGACATGACTTTGCTATTTTTAGCAGTTAAAGTAAAGGTGTTTTGGCGTGTTTGTAATAATATCAGTGTGTGGATCAGAGGTCCCCTGAGGCCCGGCACACTGTGACCACTGGGTCATAATTAGCTGTTTGCAGACTGGCTGTAGTCAGGCCGCTCCCCTGAGCCCGGCACGCTGCAGGTGACTCACTAATGACTCATTAAAGCATCCTTACATCAGCATCTGTGGACACCACTTTGGTCTTATCTACAAAGACACACACACAGACACACAGACACACACACACACACACACCACACACACACACACACACACAGACACAGACACACTCACACACACACACACACACTCAATCCCTTACATTACTTTTAGGTAAGATGCCCATCTCTGCTAAGATTGTTACCATATTACGACCTAAAGGTATAAAGTTATCAGACCTTAAAGTTACATTACAGGTCATTTAGGCAGACGCTCTATCCAGAGCGACTTACAGTGAACTAAGTACAGGGACAGTCTCCCTGGATCAACTCAGGGTTAAGTACTTGCTTAGGGGACACTGGTGGCAGCCGGGTATTGAAACTCAGAACCGATTCTACTGTTTTGGTTTGGAAGGCGTACCACTAGACCACTAGCTAACTCATTGTGATGAAAGCTCAACTTTAATTCTTATTATTGGTCGTCATGAGGGAGACAGACGGATAGATACATGTTTCTATGAAGGACTTGATTATTTGATTTGGATTTGATTTGGTTCTTTTGTCCCTTTTGAGTTTGAATAGACGTTCTCGTCAAATCAAAGAGTTGCAGCACATCTGGAAATGCAGCTTCACAAGCCTCCTGTTCCCTGCTTTAAATTGTTCCTATTAATTAATTTAAAATACAGTAAAATAGAATTCTACTTTATTACTCATGCTCACACTTACAACACAAGGATAAACATGCAGGCCTTCAAACTCAATGTAATACATTATACTATTATAGGTATTATTAAAGTTTGGAGTACATAGAAAAGCGCTATACAAGTCTAATGTATTATTATTATTACTCACATTAACACAAGTACTGTTTATGTTTACAAGTGTTCATGTTTAAATATGTAAATGAGGCATTATGTAATGTAACTGTTGGAGAGTTTAGACTAGTTTAGTCTACGAGTGGGATCCGGATTTCCTTCAAACAAACCCGACTGTTTACTATCCTGCTCCAACATGGGTGGAACGACCTCCCCATTGATGTGAGGACAGCAGACAGTCTTCCACGACCTTCTGCAGACTGAAACCTCACCTGTTTCCACTGCACCTTGGTGAATGAAGAAAACTAAATAACTGTTCTTTCTTTGTTCACTTGTATTGTTTTGGCTTATTTATAGCTAATAGTTGAATTTGTATTCTATTGTTTCTGTATGTACACTTCAAACTGGATATTTGAAGGACAGTGGTTCACTTATACGATTGTATTTGAAGCTATTGTACTTACAAGATTCTTGCCTGTTCGGAGTTGTATCTCCAGGATTGGTTTGGCACTTCTTGTACGTCCTTTGGACAAAAGCGTCAGCGTAAATGAACGGTAATGTAATGTGATGTAATTTAGGAGAAATCTACAAACATAAAGTAGAAACCAACAACTCTGATGTTCTGATGTTTTCTTTACACTCGTCTGACAGAAACAGCCCAAATTCAGGAAAAAAACATGTTTTGAACACTGGTATCAATTAAAAATGAAAAGATTAAATGTAATGAATACATGTTTAGTTATGACCCCTGTTGCCTCAGATCAGAAAAGATTCACACTAAAAGAAAATGGTTGTTTTGTTTTATTTCAGTGGAATAAGCTTTTTTTCCCTCTGTGGTGAGTCCTCCCCAATCACCACGAGACAAACTATGGATGATGGTGAGAAACACACACACACACACACATACACACACACACACACACACACACAAACTCAAGTCTAAATCCAAATCCATCTAAAACCCATTCAGATGGTATTAGGGGGTCAGGGCTCCTCAGGGGAGTTAATCCCGTCGGGCCCAAACATGTCTGTTTTCACCCTCTGATCAGGAGAAACTTCCAGAAACATCTGTTGACATTACCGACTGTTAAAACTATATTTAGTCTGCATGTTGAGGTTTATTTCACTGTTTAGTGGCAGCTTTTATCAGACAATAGTGAGAGAAGTGTTCAAATCTCATACCACACACTGAAAATACTTCACTACGAGTAAAAGTCCTGCATTTAATACCTTACTTTAGCCAAAGTATGTAATAATAATCTGCAAAATACAGTAAAAGTAGGCCGACTCAAAGTAAAAATACTTTATTAATTTATTTAGCTCATTAATTTTCTGCATTTTTTATTGTGTTGTTTCTGTGTGTGTGTGTGTGTGTGTGTGTGTGTGTGCAGGTGTTACTGAGGTGCTCTCCAGTGTGTTGGAGGACGTCAATCACGCTGTCAGCAGAAACGTTGGTGGTGCACATCTTCTGCATGAGCTGCTGAATGCTCCGTGGCTGCGCGCTCTGCTGCAGGTACGAGATGATTCATTACTTATTTAACAGTCGCACCATGAAGACGTCGACGACATCATTTCCTGTTTTGTCTGTCCAGATTTATGAGTGCCTGTTGGAGTTCGAGAGGTCGCCACCCACACCCCTTCTGCCTTATGCCTCAGAACTCTCACATGAGGTTTACACACACACACACACACACACACACACACACACACACACACACACACAAACACACACCACACACAACACACACACACACACACACACACACACACACACACACACACATTAGATAAGGCCAGCTGACAGGGTTCCTACAGCTTAACGTAAGATTTCAGACTTTTAATACCACTTTCAGACCAATTTAAATGCAATTTAATGTTACTACTGTGCAAGAAGCATTTAGTAAATTATTATTACAATTATTTATTTTTAAATAGACTTTTGAAAGGTGGATTCAAGACATTACAGTAGAGACACAAATTGACTACAAAACTGTTTGTCTGTCCATCAGATCATGACTGCAGTGCAGATGATTCACTGTCCTTCCTCTGAAGCTGTAGAGCTCCACAGCCTCCTCAGCTCACCTCACATCCAGGTGTGTATCATGTACCTCACATCCATGTGTGTATCATGTACCTCACAATCCAGGTGTGATCATGTACCTTACATGTACCTCACATCCAGGGTGTGTATCATGTACCTCACATCCAGGTGTGTATCATGTACCTCACATCCAGTGTGTATCATGTAGGTCACATCCAGGCGTGTATCATGTACCCTCACATCCAGGTGTGTATCATGTACCTCACATCCAGGTGTGTATCATGTACAGTGTGTATCATGTACCTCACATCCAGGCGTGTATCATGTACCTCACATCCAGGCGTGTATCATGTACCTCACATCCAGGTGGGTATCATGTACCTCACATCCAGGCGTGTATCATGTACCTCACATGCAGGTGTGTATCATGTACCTCACATGGCAGGTGTGTATCATGTACCTTCACCATGCAGGTGTGTATCATGTACCTCACATTCAGGTGTGTATCATGTACCTCACATCCAGGTGTGTATAATGTACTTCACATCCAGGTGTGTATCATGTACAGTGGTGTATCATGTACCTCACATCCAGGCGTGTATCATGTACAGTGTGTATCATGTACCTCACATCCAGGTGTGTATCATGTACAGTGGTGTATCATGTACCTCACATCCAGGCGTGTATCATGTACCTCACATCAAGTTGTGTATCATGTACCGTCACATCCAGGTGTGTGATCATGTACTTCACAACCAGGTGTGTGTCATGTACCTCACATCCAGGTGTGTATCATGTACCTTACATCTAGACGTGTATCATGTACCTCACATCCAGGTGTGTATCATGTACTTCACAACCAGGTGTGTGTCATGTACCTCACATCCAGGTGTGTATCATGTACCTCACATCCAGGCGTGTATCATGTACCTCACATCCAGGTGTGTTTCATGTACCCTCACATCCAGGTATGTATCATGTACTTCACAACCAGGTGTGTGTCATGTACCTCACATCCAGGTGTGTATCATGTACCTCACATCCAGGTGTGTATCATGTACTTCACAACAGGTGTGGTGTCATGTACCTCACATCCAGGTGTGTATCATGTACCTTACATCTAGACGTGTATCATGTACCCTCACATTCCAGCGGTATCATGTACCAGTCACATCCAGGCGTGTACATGTACCCTCACATCCAGGTGTGTGTCATGTACCTCACATCCAGGCGTGTATCATGTACCTCACATCCAGGCGTGTATCATGTACCTACACATCCAGATGTGTGTCATGGACCTCACATCCAGGCGTGTATCATGTACCTCACATCCAGGTGTGTATCATGTACCTCACATCCAGGTGTGTGTCATGTACCTACATCCAGGTGTGTATCATGGTACCTCACATCCAGGTGTGTATCATGTACTTCACAACCAGGTGTGTGGTCATGTACCTCACATCGCAGGCGGGTATCATGTACCTCACATCCAGGTTGTGTACCATGTACACCCTCCACATCCAGGTGGTGTATCATGTACTTCACAACCAGGTGTGTGTCATGTACCTCACATCCAGGGCGTGTATCATGTCCTCACAATCCAGGCGTGTATCATGTACCTCACATCCAGGTGTGTACCATGTACCCTCACAATCCAGGTGTGGATCATGGTACTTCACAACCAGGTGTGTGTCATGTACCTCACATCCAGGGCTGTGTATCAATGCAACCTCACATCCAGGTGTGTAATCATGTACACCCAAGCTCACATCAGGGTGTGTGTCATGTACCTCACAATCCAGGTGTATCATGTACCATCAACATCCAGGTGTGTAATCATGTACTTCACAACAGGGTGTGTGTCATGTACCTCGACATCCAGGCGTGTATCATGTACCCTAACATCCAGGTGTGTATCATGTAACTTCACAACCAGGTGTGTGGTCATGTTACCTCACATCCTTGGGTGTATCATGTAGGAGCTCTTGCAGTATTTGGCTCTCTGTTATAACACTCTGTCACCTTTTCTCCGTCTCTCAGGCCGTCCTGTCCTCCCACGACAGTGTAGCGAAGTCAGACTACGGACCTGTTGTTGCCCCCGCTGCCTGAGGAGATGCCGGAGGACGAGGAGGCCATGAGGATCGTTTGTCTTGGTGAAGAACAACCAGCCACTGGTGAGACGGGAGATTTTTATATTCCTGTTTTTTTACTCTTTAATTAAAATAATCTGCTTGAAGTTTGTGAGATTATAGAATTGTATGTGTTATTTGTTTCTAAGGTGAAAACTTCTGTTTGTATGAGAGTGAGCAGTGCTGCTGCACAGTCGAGTCGGCCATTTTAAGATCCACACGAGCGTCTGTATTTCAAATCACATCAAATCAAATTTATTTATATAACGCAATAAACCCAATATCACAAATTATACATTTGTCTCAGTGTGCTTTACAGACTGTACAGGTTACGACAACCCTCTGTCCTTAGACCCTCTGTCCTTACACCCTCTGTCCTTAGACCCTCTGTCCTTACAACCCTCTGTCCTTACAACCCTCTGGTCCTAGACCCTCTGTCTTTAGGACCATCTGTTCTCAGACCCCTCTGGGCTTTAGACCCTCTGTCTTTAGACCATCTGTCCTTAGACCCTCTGTCTTTAGACCATCTGTTCTCAGACCATCTGTCCTTAGACCCTCTGTACTTAGACCACTCTGTCTTAGACCATCTGTCCTTACACTCTCTGTCCTTAGAACCCCGGTCTTTAGACCATCTGTCCTTACTACTCTCTGTCCTTAGAGACCCTCTGTCCTTAGACCCTCTGTCCTTATAACCCTCTGTCTTTAGACCATCTGTCCTTAGACCCTCTGTACTTAGACCATCTGTTCTCATACCCTCTGTCCTTAGACCCTCTGTCCTTACACCCTCTGTCCTTAGACCCTCTGTCCTTAGACCCTCTGTCTTTAGACCATCTGTCCTTAGACCCTCTGGTACTTATACCCTCGGTCTTTAGACCATCTGTCCTTAGACCCTCTGTACTTATACCCTCTGTCCTTAGACCCTCTGTCTTTAGACCATCTGTCCTTACACTCTCTGTCCTTAGACCCTCTGTCCTTAGACCCTCTGTCCTTATACCCTCTGTACTTATACCCTCTGTCCTTAGACCCTCTGTCCTTAGACCCTCTGTCTTTAGACCCTCTGTCTTTAGACCCTCTGTCCTTAGACCCTCTGTCCTTACACTCTCTGTCCTTAGACCCTCTGGTCCTTAGACCCTCTGTCTTTAGACCCTCTGTTCTCAGACACTCTGTCCTTAGACCCTCTGTCCTTAGACCCTCTGTCTTTAGACCATCTGTTCTCAGACCCGCTGTACTTATAACCCTCTGTCCTTAGACCCTCTGTCCTTACCCCTCTGTCTTTAGACCCTCTGTCCTTAGACCCTCTGTCCTTACACTCTCTGTCCTTAGAACCCTCGGTCCTTAGACCCTCTGTCTTTAGACCATCTGTTCTCAGACCCTCTGTCCTTTAGACCATCTGTCCTTAGACCCTCTGTACTTATACCCTCGTCTTTAGACCATCTGTCCTTAGACCCTCTGTACTTATACCCTCTGTCCTTAGACCCTCTGTCTTTAGACGGCATCTATATCCTTACACCCTCTGTTCTTACACCCTCTGTTCTTACACCCTCTGTCCTTACACCCTCTGTCCTTAGACCGTCTGTCCTTAGACCCTCTGTACTTATACCCCTTGTCCTTAAACCCTCTCTGCTTAGACCCTCTGTCCTTAGACCCTCTGTTCTCAGCCCCTCCCTCTGTCCTCAAACCCTCTGTCCTTAGACCCTCTGTCCTTAGACCCTCTGTCCTTACACCCTCTGTTCTTACACGCTCTGTCCTTAGACCCTCTGTCCTTAGACCCTCTGGTCCTTAGACCATCTGTCCTCAGAACCCTCTGTCCTTAGAACTCCTCTGTACTTACGCCCTCTGTCCTCAGAACCTCTGCCTTAGACCCGCGTGTCCTACACACTCTCTTGTCCTTAGACCTCTGTCTTACACCCTCTGTCCGCAGACCGCTCTTGTCCCTTAGACCCTCTGTCCTTAAAACCTCTGTCTTAGACCCTCGTGTCCTTAGACCGCTCTGTCCTTATACCCTCCTGTCCTTAGACCCTCGGCGGAGCACACAAGGAAAAAACTTCCTAAAAGAAACTAACAATTAAAGGGGTAAAAATGGAAGAAACCTCAGGGAGAGACTGAGGAGGGATCCCTCTCCCAGACCAGACGTGCCTCACATTTGAAATTTCCAATAAATCTACAAGAGAAGTTATAAAGTGGTAAACAGATAAACACTGAAACTAGAGGAGCAATATTCTCTCTGAAATAACAGTTTAGTAATCTGTAATTAATAACTCAAGTTATTGAGTTAATAACTCAAGTCTCCTAAGTGCTAAAAAGTAACTAGTACAAGTATTTCCATATTATGCTCATTTCTATTTCTAGAAATATTTTGCTTTTAACTCCACCAGATTTATTTTAAAGCTTTCGTTGTATCCGTATCTTTTACTGCAGTAAAGGTAGTATACTACAGTGTAAAAATACTGTCACAAGTCAAAGTTATGCATTCAAACTCTTATTAAGTAAAGTACAAAAGCATATGCATCACAATATACTTAAAGTACCAAAAGTAAAGCATTATGCAGAATAAAATATATTAGACTGTTGGATTATAATTATAATAATGTGTTCATCACGTGTGTTGTGTGTGGTAAAAGGATGTTTTAATACTTTATATACTGCTGGGTAGCTTAATCCATAATAATAAATCATTAGTTATTAGTTTATATTTTAATAATGTGAACCTGCTAATTAAAGTTGTCAAAATAATTGCAGTGGGAGTAAAAGAGGATCATATCTGTCGCATCAATTTAAAAATACTAAGTGCAAGTACCTGAAATATGTTCTTGAGTACAGTACTCGAGGTGAATGTACTTAGTTACTGTCCACCGCTGCTTTTACATAAGTGTCAAACACTAGAGGAAACATCCAGACTGCAGTAACATGTCGCTAAAAGGTTTATAGTTTTGTGTCCAAACATCATTATGGGAAACACCAAGATTCAAGATTTCTAAATCCATTCAGTTATTGCAGTATTCTGTCTCAGGGTTTAAAACGTCTATAAGAACCTTTTGAGATATGAGTTCATTTTAAGCTATGAGCAGAGATCTTTCCTTATCCCTTGTTCTCCAGAGACGGAGAACAGCGCAGGGGAAGTGTAGACGGAGTGATCCGCAGTCGTTGGAGCAGCCTCCGCCGCCTCACGCTGGACCGCCTGGTCCCTGCGAGGAGGGCGTGGTCGGGGGGAGGCAGCTCAGAGCGACTGAAAGATGAAGCCAGGCCTCTGCCCCTCCCCAGGGGGGGGGACAGTCACGCCCCTTTCTTCCTCGCTATGAGTCCACAGGAAGCTGCCGCTTGTGTCCGCAAAGTGCGGCGCTGTGGAAGAAAGGGCTCAACCAATCAGCTCCCTCCGTCTTTAGTCCGGCCGCCTGCAGTGGTAAGAGCAGGAGGACTGTTGGACTTTACAATCACCATTCATCCGTCCATTTCTTCATTCATCTAGTATGATCTGACGTCCAGACACCAAAGCAGCCACAGTGAAGTATTTATCAGGGATCGCAGAGCGTTAACACTGAGAGGACTAAACATTCAGGAGCCAAGCGTCTCGGTGTCCCTGTGACACAGCTGAGTCCTGCACAGGAAGACAAATTCACTTTCTTCTTTTAGGTTTTATTAGTCAAGGTTTGATCACTGTGTGGTTGCATGCTCTCTTTTGCATTCCACGCATGGATCATCAAAACATTATACATTTTTGCTGAAACGGTATCCTTTAATAAGTTCATAGTATAGTGCGCTTTATCTCGACATGAACAACATCTCCTGCAGCTCCCAGAGAGAGCACTGATTCCCTCTGATGATGCTTGATAACTTTAAATAATCCATTCATCCATCCATCTCTGCATTTGCTCATTCCTTTGTCGAGAAGTCCATCTTTTAATTCATCCATTGTGAATCTTTCATCTCACAAACAAACGTATTATCCTCATCGTCCATCAGTTGTCATCCATCTTGTTCATTTTACCATCATTTTGCTTTTTCCTGCTCTGCTATTCTCTTTCAGTGATGGGATTTTCACTTTTCTGTTGGCACTTTCTTGTCTCATCCGCCTTCCAAACTGGAGGTTCATTTCAGAGAAACCCCAATCACAACAGAAGAGAAGGTTCCTCTACGGGAGGGAGCAGTGATGACTATGCCATCCTCCTCATCCAGTACCCAGTTTACAGCCTTCCCAGCTCCACCTGTGTTATACAAAAAGGCCACTACAGGCGGACACTCGAGGAACATCCCTACGCCCGGCCGGAGCCCCTCTTGTTCTGGGATGAACCCTCTTAGAGCCCACACAGCACCTTCTAGTCCTGCACCTTGTCGCTCCACGTGGCAGCAGGGCGTTAGCACGCTCCCCCACCGCTTGTCAGCCAACATGGCCGTCAAACTGGATCTCATAACATATTGCAAGAAGAGCCTCAAAGTCGTCCCTTCATGACCCACTATGCTACTGCTCCTTGTCACAATGGACGCCAGAGAGCAACCACAGCAGATACAAAATGAGCAGCGGCAACCAAAACTCCTTCCACATCCTGAGCTCACTAATCAATGCAGCATGGAGAAGCTCAGGTCCACAGTTCAGACGGTGGCCAGCAGCATCGAGCACGGCACTCAGGACGTCCGCCATCTTGGCCATAAGATGGTGGTGGCGACGGAGATGATCACAGACAGCGGAGAGGAGAATGCCCAGGCGCTCAACCTGCTGGCTGAGGTGGTGGACAAGCTACAGGGGCTCATTGTAGCCAGCAAACACCCTGAGGTGTCCCCTCCATGTAGGCCCAAACAGCCTCCTCCCCAACCTCCTCCGAGGGTCTCCTCAATGTCTCCAAAAGTGGTCCGCAAACCTCCCACACCTTACCCCCGCCACCTCTCGTCTTCCTCTTCCTGCTCCTCCTCTTCGTCCTCCACGTCTGTCAGTTCCTGTGCAGACAGCTTCGCAACATTGAGAAGTTCAAAACTAAAGAACGGAGAAAGGAGGACGGTGGTGACGTTTGGGGCCACCCCCAGGGCAGGTTGTGGGGGTCCTAATGGACATTTGGGGCTCAACAACGAAGCAGTTTCTAGCGCTCCTCTGGAGGACCAACAGGACTATAACAGCACAGGCTGCTTGACAACCAAGAAGAAGAAAAAGAATAAGTAGGACCAAAACAAACTGCTTCCTCTCCTTGTCTGCTGTGGCGTTAAAAACAGATTAAAATACCTTTGAATGTAGATCTACATCCCAACCAGGAACACAGTTTAACTCTATATCAGAAGGAGGATTATCTTTTCAGTTATTGGACAACAAACACTTTTGAGACCCAGACTCTGGATTTATCACTCAAGGGGAAAAAGCTTCATATTTAAAGGTACAGAGAAATTATATTTTATCAACCAACATCTTCATTTCATCATCGTCTCTTTTTCCTTCTTCGCAGTTTCTCTTGACAGTATGCCCATCTGTTGGTCTAAGACTTTCTTATATTAATTTGTCTAGATTAGTCAAATCAAATCATTGAGTGGTTTAATCAAGGGGACAGAAGTTGCTTTGTGACGGAGAAAGGTAATGTGGGGTGTCATCTGCATAATTATGTTGCCAAGTTTAATTTTCCAGTGTGTTTTCCATCTGCTGCAGAGTTTTATTCTACATGTTTTTAAAAATAATATAAAGCATTTACTGTGTTTATGTGAAGTCTGATAAATGTCCTCAAGTGATGTCACTTGAGTCAGCATCAGCTGAGGACTACAAATTTGAAAAAATATGTATATGGAAGAATGGAGTGTGCAAAAAGTGAGCTGGTCATCTCTGCTGCAGAGGCTCCATGATACATAGCCTGCTAACTAGCATAACACACACCTGAATCGCCCTCACACAAAAAATAGACGTTGCATTGTGGGTAATGTAGGCACCAGACTTTGACAACAGAGTTATAGGAGGGCAATGCTAAATCAGACGAGCACTCTTTTAATGGCATGTAAAGGTTATTGTACCTGCTTAACATCAACATGTTAGCATGCTACTATTAGCATTTAGCTCCTAAGTAAATCCTCATAGAGCATGGCTGTAGACTCTTAGCTTTGTTTACTTATTGCTTGCATGTTATTATATATGGTATGAGGAGCACAAGGCATACACTATTTTATTAATTATGTTTGCTTTTAGTTTTAATGAACCAAAGACTGTACATAACTTTCCATTCATCAGCTCGCACTTTAAGAGCTTCAGTCATCAGTTGCTTTCATCCTCCATTTGTATCGTTCTTTTATATTCCTCTCTGTTCATACAGAGCTGGTAGTTACTGCACATGTAGACACTGAAGGTGTTTGTCTGTCTGTCCTTTAGGGGGCGACGATACGGAGGGACGAGGAGACGGGAGCCATCTACATCGCCAGGGTGATTCATGGAGGACTGGCCGACCGCAGCGGTGAGATGAAACTTATTCAATTATTCAAAAATGTGTTCAAGTAAAAGTATTAAACGTGCTCAAAAGTTGCAACATCATGGTTGTGTGTGTGTCAGGACTCCTAAACCCTGGTGACCTGTTAGTGGAGGTGAACGGGAACCCTGTGGGAGGTCTGGAGCCAGAACAGATCATCCAGATACTGGTGGGTCATCAATATTAATAAATAAAGACCAGAGATGGCTTACGTAAAGATCTTTTTTATTTCAATTTCTAGCAATGACAAGAAAACTATATGTGCACAATATTAAGCAACAAAAGGAGAATAAATATCTCCTGTGTGGTATGCTCATCAGTGTGACCACTATGTGATTGTTAGTACAATTTATCATTCTTTTACTATTTGTTGTTTTTGCAGATCAATTCCCATGGAACGATCCTGTTTAAAGTCATTCCTGATGCAGCTCAGAGCAGCGGCAGCCACAAGTCGGTAAGTATTGAACTTATGTACAAATACTAGGTACTAGGTACTTGAGTATTTCCATTTTCTGCTACTTTATCTTTCTCCTCCCTCTACATCTCTGGTAAAAACAATATATAATAATTTTTACTGCACAATCAGTACTTTTACTTAATAAGTAAAAGTATTTGTTTGTCATAGAGCATTATTATTGATGCATTAAACAGTATTTTAATGTTACACAGCGTTTGAGTGAAGCTCGTTTAAATGCTTCATATACTTTAGTTTATCTATAACGCAGCATCATATCTTAGATTATAGTTTTAGTTATAAAATCTTCATCTGGAAACTGATTGTAGGTCTTAAATAAATGCAGTGAAGTTCTAAGCACAATGTTTCCCTCTGGAATGAGATGCAGTAGAAGAATGAAGTGAGTTCTGTGTGTCTGTCAGGTGTACGTGAGGGCGATGGTGGACTACTGCCCCCTGCAGGACGCCTCCATCCCGTGTCCTGATGCCGGCATGGCGTTCTGCAGAGGGGACCTGCTGGAGGTGGTCGACCAGTCTGACGGACGCTGGTGGCAGGCGAGGAAGCTGCCCTGCTCCGCGTCCTGCGCTGGTCTGATCCCCTCTGCCAGCGTGCTGAAGAGGTGACGCTGCACAAACTAAATGATAATAATAATAATAATAATAATAATAATAATAATAATAATGTGAAGATAACAATCTACTGTTTCCAGGAATCTAAGACGTCTTCAAATGTTTCTTTCTGTTTTACCAATCATCCCTTTTTAGCAGAAAAAAAAAAAACCTTTTGAGATATTTCCTGCTAATTTCTCCTGAAACAATTAGTTGATTATTAAAAATGTTTCATAATTATTCATTCACATTAATTCATTTTCTTGATGAATCCGTTAACGATTGCACCTTTACTTGTAGCCAATGTGAAGCAGCTGAACTCTGAGTGTGTTTCCTCCTGTGCAGTAAACAAAGGGAGCAGTGGTGGTGTCAGCCGTTACAGGTTCACACCTGCATCCGACCCTGTGAGCACTCGTACATCACCCCTCATGTGTCTACTGTGTGCAGTAACTGGCTTACAATGAGCTTATAAAACATTAATAACTAAATGTGTAAATGCTGAAGATTTTAGCCATTCATTTTTTATTTTGCATTTCGAGAAGTTAAACTTTCAGTATTTGTGCTGACGCGAGTAGTTTGATTTTGTTTATTCTCAACATTTCCACTTTATTCTCAAAATGTTCACGTTTTTCTCAAGTTTTTGACATTTATAATGAATTTTCAACATTCAGACTTTATTCTATTTATTCTTAAATCTTCCTCCTCATAGTTGTTATGCTCGGGCCTCATACTGTCCCGTCTGCACACAGAATATGAAACGTTGTGAATGTGACTTCTCTCTCTGTTCTCTCGTCGCTCCGCAGTGACTCTGGGGGATAACGGTGAGACGGCTCATACTTCACTTTTATTTACACATCTGATCCAATAGTTTAGTATCTGGTCTTTACTTAAATATGATGTTTTTATTGAATGTGCCTTCATGTCATGCACAGTAGTAATGATATGAGATATCATTTGGGTTATGGTAGTTTGGTTTAACTTTTTCTAGCTGTAAGATATTTTTATCACTTTCACTAAAGTTAGTTTGATGACAAAATGATGTAGAGACCTAATTATTATTAATATTATTAATATTAATATTATTAATATTTCTACATTATTATTATTGTTATTTTTTGCTGCTGTTTCATATTCTGTATATTCTGTTCATATATAGTTTCAGAACCACATAAGATAAGATACGATTAAGAGTTATTACGATATTACGATACTTTACTATACATTACTTTATGATATTACATTACTTTATGATATTACGATACTTTACGATATTAAGTTACTTACGATACGTTACTTTACGATATTACGTTACTTTACGATATTACGTTACTTTACTATACGTTACTATACGTTACTATACGTTACTTTGCGATATTACGATACTTACGATACGTTACTTTACGATACGTTACTTTACGATATTACGATACTTTACGATACTTTACGATACGTTACGATACTTTACGATACTTTACAATACGTTACTTTACGATACGTTATTTTACGATACGTTATTTTACGATACGTTACTTTACGATATTACAATACTTTACGATATTACAATACTTTACGATACTTACGTACTTTACTATACGTTACTATACGTTACTTTACGATATTACGTTACTTTACGATATTACGATACTTTACGATACTTTACGGTACTTTACGATACGTTACTTTACGATGCGTTACTTTACGATATTACGTTACTTTACTATACGTACTTTACTATACGTTACTTCACGATACGTTACTTTACTATATGTTACTTTACCATATGTTACCTTACCATACGTTACTTACGATACGTTACTTTATTATACGTTACTTTACGATACGTTACTTTACTATTCGTTACTTTACTATACGTTACTTTACTATACGTTACTTTACTATACGTTACTTTACTTTACTTTATTTTATGATATATTACTTTACTATACTTTACTATATATTACTTTACGATACGTTACTTTACTATACTTTACGATACGTTACTTTACTATACGTTACTTTACTATACGTTACTTTACTATGCGTTACTTTACTATACTTTACTTTACTATACGTTACTTTACTATACGTTACTTTACAATACGTTACTTTATGATACATTACTTTACTATACTTTACTATACGTTACTTTACTATACCTTACTTTACGATACGTTACTTTACTATACGTTACTTTACTATACTTTACTTTACTATACGTTACTTTACTATACGTTACTTTACAATACGTTACTTTACGATACATTACTTTACTATACTTTACTATACGTTACTTTACTATACGTTACTTTACGATACGTTACTTTACGATACGTTACTTTACTATACGTTACTTTACGATACGTTACTTTACTATACGTTACTTTACTATACGTTACTTTACTATACGTTACTTTACTATACGTTATTTTACGATACGTTACTTTACTATACGTTACTTTACGATACGTTATTTACGATACGTTACTTTACTATACGTTACTTTACTATACTTTACTTTACTATACGTTACTATATGTTACTATACGTTACTTTACTATACTTTACGATACGTTACTTTACTATACTTTACGATACGTTACTTTACTATACGTTACTTTACTATACGTTACTTTACAATACGTTACTTTACGATACGTTACTTTACTATACGTTACTTTACGATACGTTACTTTACTATACGTCACTTTACTATACGTTACTTTACTATACGTTACTTTACTATACGTTATTTTACGATACGTTACTTTACTATACGTTACTTTACAATACGTTACTTTACGATACGTTACTTTACTATACGTTACTTTACGATACGTTACTTTACTATACGTCACTTTACTATACGTTACTTTACTATACGTTACTTTACTATACGTTATTTTACGATACGTTACTTTACTATACGTTACTTTACGATACGTTATTTTACGATACGTTACTTTACTATACGTTACTTTACTATACGTTACTTTACTATACGTTACTTTACGATACTTTACAATACGTTACTTTACTATACGTTACTTTACGATACGGTACTTTACGATATGTTACCTTACTATACATTACTTTACTATAAGTTACTTTACTTTACGGTACTTTCCGCTATGTTACTTTACAATACGTTACTTTACAATACGTTACTTTACGATAAGGTACTTCACGATATGTTACCTTACTATACGTTACTATACTATAAGTTGCTTTACTATATTTTACTATACTTTACTATACTTTACTATACTTTACTTTACGATACATTACTTTACTATACGTTACTTTACTTTTTCCAGCTGTTCCAGAGGACGATGGAACGCATGCTGATGAAAAATACACAGTAACAGGTAACATGTCACAATAATTATATAAATATATATATTACTGTATATATTATGATATTATATATACAGTTTAATTTTGTCTGTTTAGTTCACGTTCAACATGCAGAAGAAAATATTGAAGTTGAAGAATGTTTTTCAGTTTTGTGCTGTTTTCCAAAATTCTATGAAACAGTTTCCTTTTAATTTGCATGTAATCCATAAAACCAAACATCTGCTGCTCTGGAACGTGTTTCACTTTGTTTTCTGTGTTATAAGTTCATTTAATGTGACAATTTATGTCACAATTAAAAAAAATAGTATTTAGTTTTAGTTATTTATTCACTTCAAAAACTCACATTATTAAAAAAAAAAATATATATATTCATTTAATTATGACGCAGCAATAGCATGCATAAAAAGAACAAAGAAAATACATGTTATGTAAAATAAATAATGAATATGGCACAGCTTCACCAGCTGTCGTCGCAGGAAACAGAAGAACATCTTAAGAAAACTTAACATTAATTTAACTATGGGTTTTGTATTTCACTTATTTATTTGTTTGATTATTTCTTATTTATGCTTTTTTCACAGTTTTCTGTGTTAATTATTCCCTTGTGTGTGTTTAATGAAAATCAGTGTTTAACAAAATCAAGTTTACTTTAGTGTAAAGTTTGAATGTTTTCTCTTGTCAGATGAGGCTGAAAGTGATATTACTGATGGGCTCTACCTGGGTGAGACACGTCAGCTAGTTAGTTAGTTTGTCTGTTTGTCTGTTTGTTTGTTGTTTTTCATTTTGTTTGTCTGTTTGTTTGTTTGTCGTTTGTTTGTTTGTCTGTTTATTTGTTTGTTTTTCATTTTGTTTGTCTGTTTGTTTATCTGTCTGTTTGTTTGTTTGTCTGTTGTTTGTCTGTTTGTTGTCTGTTTGTTGGTTTGTTTGATTTGTCTGTTTGTCTGTTTGTTTTTCATTTTGTTTGTCTGTTTGTTTGTTTTCATTTTGTTTGTCTGTTTGTTTGTTGTCTGTTTGTTTGTCTGTTTGTTTGTCTGTTTGTTTGTTTGTCTGTTTGTTTGTCTGTTTGTTTGTTTGTCTGTTTGTTTGTCTGTCTGTTGTCTGTTTGTTTGTCTGTTTGTTTGTCTGTCTGTTCGTTTGTCTTTGTTTGTCTGTTTGTTTGTCTGTCTTTCGTTTGTCTGTTTGTTTGTATGTGTTGTTTGTCTGTTTGTCTGTTTGTTTGTCTGTTTGTCTGCTGTTTTTTTGTCTGTTTGTTGTTTTGTTTGTCTGTTTGTTTGTTTGTTTTGTCTGTTTAGGGGGGGGGGGGGGGGGTGTTTGTCCTGTTTGTTCGCTGTTTGTTTGTCTGTTTGTTTGTCTGTTTGTCCTGTCTGTTTGTCTGTTTGTCTTTTTGTTTGTTCTGTTTTTCTGTTTGTTTGTTTGGTTTTCATTTTGTTTGTCTGTTTGTTTGTTTGTCTGTTTGTTTTGTTTGTTTGTCTGTTTATTTGTTTGTTTTTCATTTTGTTTGTCTGTTTGTTTATATGTCTGTTTGTTTGTTTGTTTGTCTGTTTGTCTGTTTGTTTTTCATTTTGTTTGTCTGTTTGTCTGTTTGTTTGTTTGTTTGTTTTTTTTTTTGTTTGTCTGTTTGTTTGTTTGTCTGTTTGTTTGTCTGTTTGTTTGTTTGTTTTTCATTTTGTTTGTCTGTTTGTCTGTTTGTTTGTCTGTTTGTTTTTCATTTGTTTGTCTCGTTGTTTTTCATTTTGTTTGTCTGTTTGTCTGTTTGTTTGTTTGTTTTCATTTTGTTTGTCTGTTTGTTCGTTTGTTTGTCTGTTTGGTTTGTTTGTCTGTTTGTTTGTCTGTTTGTTTGTTTGTTTTTCATTTTGTTTGTCTGTTTGTTCGTTTGTTTGTCTGTTTGTTTGTTTGTCTGTTTGTTTGTTTGGTCTGTTGTTTGTCTGTTTGTTTGTCTGTCTGTTGTTTGTCTGTTTGTTTGTTTGTCTGTTTGGTTTGTTTGTTTGTCTGTCTGTTTGTCTGTCTGTTTGTCTGTTTGTTTGTCTGTCTGTTTGTCTGTCTGTTTGTTTTGTCTGTTTGTACACAATACTGATGCCTTCATCAGGAGTCAATGCTTGTTGTACTTTTGTTCTGCTTCGCATGTTGATGGAAGATTAAAATATTTAATTCAATAAAAATAAAGAAATTATTGAGTGACTTGTATTTTTAAATCAGACATAAAGCTACTCAGATTATATTTCTTATTGACGTGATGTCGAAACATTTTATATAAACGGCTCTGACAGTTGCAAAACACTGATATTGAACGTTTCAGCAAAATGTTGACAACATTCCTCAAGAGTTTC
This sequence comes from Cottoperca gobio, assembly GCF_900634415.1. NCBI lineage: Eukaryota > Metazoa > Chordata > Actinopteri > Perciformes > Bovichtidae > Cottoperca > Cottoperca gobio. The sequence goes on along the minus strand of NW_021166905.1, from coordinate 98,523 downwards.
ATCTGTAAACATACTCTGGATTATTGTGACAAAGCAGTGAATTCATTATGTTCACCAGCTGGTTTCCGGCGCAGTTTCCGTCTCTGGAGGCGGACGTCCTACAGGAGGAGGCGACAGTCCTGCACCTCCTGCTCCCCCGACACCAGCGCCCTGTCCTCCCCCTACGAGGAGGTGGCTTTGTACCAGCGCCCCCCTCAGGAGAGCCACCGCCTCGTCATCCTCATCGGTGAGACGGGAAGGTTTTCATTGATCATGTGGTTCCTCTCAGTGTTTGTTTTGAGACACTAAACAAAACATATTTTTTCATGCATTTCACAATATTTAGATGTTGGAATGTTTATCTTCTATAACTCGTCTTCTGTCAGACGAGAGGAAACATCCACATCCAGAGTTTATGTTACTAACTTTGTGTCTGTACATTTAGAGCTCATGTTATACACGCTACACTAACTACATGCAGGAGATGCACAGAGTTCTGTGTGTTGACAGGATTCAGTGATTTAATGGAGTGATACAAAGACAGATCCAGAATCTGTACAAACCTTTGACATGTGAACAACATGCAACACTTTGAACCTGCTTCATCCAGACTTCGCTTTAGATCTGGACATGGAGCAGATCAGCACATATTTAATAACATAAAGACTCATTTACATGTTTAAAACATCACATTGTTCTTGTGTGGTTTCCTCATCTGTGTCTCCCTGCAGGTGCGACCAGAGTTGGAGTGAATGAATTGAGGAAAAGATTGATCAAACTGAACCCGTCCACCTTCCAGGGACCCGTACCGCGTATGTCACACTGTGTGTTACATGAAGCATATTTCATCATTTCTATTCTGTTTAAACAAAAGAAAACAATTTAGATTCTATTTTTATGTAGCACTTACATAAGACTGCATATAAGAAAAATAAGAAATGCAAATATAACATATATATACAGTATATAACAAAATATTTATAACATCATTCCGAAACTACAAGAACAAAACAATAATTTAATAATCTGCTGTTATGGTACAATCTCAAGACTTTTTGAGACTTTTTTAATGCTATTTCGAGTGACATTTAAACATATTTTACGCTCGTTATTGTGAGAGTCAGTTTGTAATTAAAATAATAATATATAATAATTTTTTTTAATAGATGTTACCAATTATTTTACGATGCAGTGTAAGAAAAAAACGATTCATAAAATCCATTTTTAGCACTTTTAGGACTTTTGAAATATTGATCCTGGTCCTTTAAATACAATATAAATAATAAGTCAAATATAAATATGTATATAAACATATACATACACCAAGTGTGATGAATGTAAATAATACAAATAACATAACAAGTCAATGTTCAACCTAAAGGAAAAACTAAAAATAATTCATTCATTTATTAAAATAAGACATTGTAATAACGACTACAGCTTTATTTTTAAAGTCAATGCATTTTAAGACTTGTTAATAAGGATCTGCTGATTAACACACGACGTGACTTTTTATCTGATATCTGTGGAGGATGTTGGGGAGACGTGTGCGTTCCCAACTTAAGAAATATAAACTGTAAATAACTGTAAATAGAAATTAAACAAACTGTGATGTTTGAAGATAATTCCACTGGTTCATAATCTTTAGTGAAGAACAACCTGTGAGCTGAATGATCCATTTTGATTGGCTCCTGTTCCTGCAGACACCACTCGTCCAATCAGAGCAGGGGAGCAGACAGGAAGAGAATACCACTTTGTCACCAAAGAGCTGTTTGAGTACATGGTGTGTAACCACAGGTGAGCCTTCAGTTTCCCTGTGAACACGTCAAACACTTGTTATTCCACAATTTCATTTACTTTGATTTCATTATGATTTATTTCTAACTTTCTGTATTTCAAAGACGTTACTGTTGCTCTAACCTGAGAGAAGGTAACCGCGTCACCCAGCAGCGTACAAGGGATTTAACAAATCAAGTAAAACTTCACACTGTTAGTGTGTGTGTGTGTGTGTGTGTGTGTGTGTGTGTGTGTTGTGGTGTGTGTGGTGTGTGGTGTGTGTGTGTGTGTGTGTGTGTGTGTGTGTGTGTGTGTGTGTGTGTGTTGTGTGTTGTGTGTGGGTGTGTGTGTGTGGTGTCTGTGTATGTGTGTGTGTGTGTGTGTGTGTTGTTGTGTGTGTGTGTGTGTGTGTGTGTTGTGTGTGTGTCTGTGTGTGTCTGTGTGTGTGTGTCTGTGTGTGTGTCTGTGTGTGTGTGTGTCTGTGTGTTGTGTGGTGTGTGTGGTCTGTGTGTGTCTGTGGTGTGGGTGTGTGTGTTCTGTGTGTGTGTGTGTGTGTCTGTGTCTGTGTGTGGTGTGTGTGTGTGTGTGTCTGTGTGTGTGTGTGTCTGTTGTGTGTGTGTGTGTGTGTGTGTGTGTGTGTGTGTTGTGTGGTGTCTGTGTGTGTCTGTGTGTCTGTGTGTGTGTGTGTGTGTGTGTATGTGTGTGTGTGTGTGTGTGTTGTGGTGTGGTGTGTCTGTGTGTGTGTCTGTCTGTCTGTGTGTGTGTGTGTGTGTGTGTGTGTGTGTGTCTGTGTGTGTCTGTGTGTGTGTGTCTGTGTGTCTGTGTGTGTGTGTGTCTGTGTGTGTGTGTGTCTGTGTGTCTGTGTGTGTGTCTGTGTGTGTGTGTCTGTGTGTCGTGTGTGTGTGTGTCTGTGGTGTATGTGTGTGTCTGTGTGTGTGTGTGTGTGTGTGTGTGTGTCTGTGTGTGTGTGTGTCTGTCTGTGTGTGTGTGTGTGTGTGTGTGTGTGTGTGTGTGTGTGTGTCTGTGTGTGTCTGTGTGTGTCTGTGTGTCTGTGTGTGTGTGTGTGTGTGTGTGTGTGTGTGCAGGTTTGTGGAGTACGGGGAGTATAAGGGTCAGCTGTACGGCACCAGCACTGATGCTATCGATGAGGTGCTGAAACGAGGACAGATGTGCATCATCAACGCTGAGCCTCATGTGAGTCTCAGTCAAACAGCTGATCTCTGAAGTTATCAGGAGGAAATAGAGCTGTTGTTGTTGTCGGGGACTATTTGTAGCAGCAGATTATTATTATTAATAATGATAATAATAGTTCATTACAATATAAAACTCAGTTCCTGTATTTGTATATGTATATATATATCAATACACGCAGTGATCTCAGATTATGCTTCTTTTGTTTTTTCCAGAGCATCCAGCCGCTGAGGACGAGGAAGCTGAAGCCGTACGTGATCTTCATCAAAGCTCCGGCGGCAGAGCGCCTGAGAGAAACACGGAGAGACGCCCGCATCGCCACCAGCTGCAGCAGCAACAGAGCGTTCACAGTGAGCACTAGCATGTCTTCAGGAACACCTTCTTCTTCTCTCATAATAATAACTGTTCAAGGCCCGACACGACTATTTACATTTTGACACTTTGGGCATTTTAAAACAAAAAATAAATAAAAAAATGTAACCAAATAGTTTAACTTTTGTTCTCCAAATATTACAAATGTTTTCGTTTTCTACGTACAGTTCGACGTTCGAAGAAGTTTTGCTGAATCAGCACATTGTTAATTCAGCGTTATTGTGCAGCTGACTCTGAAACAGGAAGCTGTTTGATGCTAAGCTAACGGCTAACTTTATTGTTCTGTTCTCATTCAGCTGTGTCTGTCATGTTCAACCTCCCTGTGTTCCTCGTCCTGCAGGAGGAAGACTTCGTGGAGCTGGAGGAGGCGTCCCGGCTGACGGAGCTGAAGTACAAACAGTTTTTGACTTCGTGCTGGTGAACGACTGCCTGCAGGACGCCTGCACGCAGCTCTTCTACGTCATCCAGGAGGCTCAAGACGAAGCGCAGTGGATCCCCGTCAGCTGGAGCCTCGAGGACGAGTGAAGCAGGAGAGCCGGAGCCGCAATGAGATGAGGAGAGAAAGAAG
>NW_021166905.1:75000-94537 GCF_900634415.1 Cottoperca gobio | reverse complement strand
ATCCAGCAGCAAGAGACTCCTCTGTACATCCAGCAGGAGACTCCTCTGTAACATCCATCAGCAGAGACTCCTCTGTAACATCCAGCAGGAGACTCCTCTGTAACATCCAGCAGCAAGAGACTCCTCTGTAACATCCAGCAGGAGGAGATCCTCTGTAACATCCAGCAGGAGGAGACTCCTCTGTAACATCCAGCAGGAGACTCCTCTGTAACATCCAGCAGGAGAGACTCCTCTGTAACATCCAGCAGGAGGAGACTCCTCTGTAACTCCAGCAGGAGGAGACTCCTCTGTAACATCCAGCAGGAGACTCCTCTGTAACATCCAGCAGGAGACTCCTCTGTAACATCCAGCAGGAGGAGACTCCTCTGTAACATCCAGCAGCAGGAGACTCCTCTGTAACATCCAGCAGGAGGATCCTCTGTAACATCCAGCAGAGACTCCTCTGTAACATCCAGCAGCAGGAGACTCCTCTGTAACATCCAGCAGGAGGAGACTCCTCTGTAAAATCCAGCAGGAGGAGACTCCTCTGTAACATCCAGCAGGAGACTCCTCTGTAACATCCAGCAGCAGCAGGAGACTCCTCTGTAACATCAGCAGGAGGAGACTCCTCTGTAACATCCAGTAGGAGGAGACTCCTCTGTAACATCCAGCAGGAGGAGACTCCTCTGTAACATCCGCAGGAGACTCCTCTGTAACATCCAGCAGGAGGAGACTCCTCTGTAACATCCAGCAGGAGGAGACTCCTCTGTAACATCCAGCAGGAGACTCCTCTGTAATATCCAGCAGGAGACTCCTCTGTAACATCCAGCAGGAGGAGACTCCTCTGTAACATCCAGCAGGAGGAGACCTCTGTAACATTCCAGCAGGAGGAGACTCCTCTGTAACATCCAGCAGGAGACTCCTCTGTAACATCCAGCAGGAGGAGACTCCTCTGTAACATCCAGCAGGAGGAGACTCCTCTGTAACATCCAGCAGGAGGAGACTCCTCTGTAACATCCAGCAGGAGACTCCTCTGTAACATCCAAGCAGGAGACTCCTCTGTAACATCCAGCAGAGGAGACTCTCTGTAACATCCAGCAGCAGGAGACTCCTCTGTAACATCCAGCAGGAGACTCCTCTGTACATCCAGCAAGAGACTCCTCTGTAACATCCAGCAGCAAGAGACTCCTCTGTAACATCCAGCAGGAGGAGACTCTCTGTAACATCCAGCAGAGGAGACTCTCTGTAACATCCAGCAGGAGACTCCTCTGTAACATCCAGCAGCAGGAGCCTCTGTAACATCCAGCAGGAGAGACTCCTCTGTAACATCCAGTAGAGGAGACTCCTCTGTAACATCCAGCAGGAGGAGACTCCTCTGTAACATCCAGGCAGGAGACTCTCTGTAACATCCAGCAGGAGGAGACTCCTCTGTAACATCCAGCAGGAGGAGACTCCTCTGTAACATCCAGCAGGAGACTCCTCTGTAATATCCAGCAGGAGACTCCTCTGTAACATCCAGCAGGAGGAGACTCTCTGTAACATCCAGAGGAGGAGACTCCTCTGTAACATCCAGCAGGAAGGAGACTCCTCTGTAACCTTCCAGGCAGGAGCACTCCTCTGTAACATCCAGCAGGAGACTCCTCTGTAAATCCAGCCAGGAGGAGATCTCTGTAACATTCCAGGCAGGAGACTCCTCTGTAGCATCCAGCAAGAGACTCCTCTTGTAACCATCCAGCAGGCGAGAGACTCCTCTGTACCATCCAGCAGGAGACTCCTCTGTAACATCCAGCAGGAGGATACTCCTCTGTAACATGCCAGCAGGAGACTCCTCTGTAACATCCAGCAGCAGGAGACTCCTCTGTAACATCCAGGAGGAGATCCTCTGTAAACATCCCAGCAACAGGAGACTCCTCTGTAAACATCCAGCAGCAGGAGACTCCTCTGTAACATCCAGGCAGGAGACTCCTCTGTAACATCTCAGCAGAGGAGACTCCTCTGTAACATCCAGCAGGAGACTCCTCTGTAACATCCAGCAAGAGACTCCTCCTGTAACATCCAGCAGGAGACTCCTCTGTAACATCCAGCAGGAGGAGACTCCTCTGTAACATCCAGCAGGAGACTCCTCTGTAACATCCAGCAACAGGAGACTCCTCTGTAACATCCAGCAGGAGACTCCTCTGTAACATCCAGCAGCAGGAGACTCCTCTGTAACATCCAGCAGGAGACTCCTCTGTAACATCCAGCAGCAGGAGACTCCTCTGTAACATCCAGCAAGAGACTCCTCTGTAACATCCAGCAGGAGGAGACTCCTCTGTAACATCCAGCAGCAAGAGACTCCTCTGTAACATCCAGCAGCAAGAGACTCCTCTGTAACATCCAGCAGCAAGAGACTCCTCTGTAACATCCAGCAGGAGACTCCTCTGTAACATCCAGCAGGAGACTCCTCTGTAACATCCAGCAGGAGACTCCTCTGTAACATCCAGCAGCAAGAGACTCCTCTGTAATATCCAGCAGGAGACTCCTCTGTAACATCCATCAGCAAGAGACTCCTCTGTAACATCCAGCAGGAGACTCCTCTGTAACATCCAGCAGCAAGAGACTCCTCTGTAATCCAGCAGGAGGAGACTCCTCTGTAACATCCAGCAGGAGGAGACTCCTCTGTAACATCCAGCAGGAGACTCCTCTGTAACATCCAGCAGGAGGAGACTCCTCTGTAACATCCAGCAGGAGGAGACTCCTCTGTAACATCCAGCAGGAGGAGACTCCTCTGTAACATCCAGCAGGAGACTCCTCTGTAACATCCAGCAGGAGACTCCTCTGTAACATCCAGCAGGAGGAGACTCCTCTGTAACATCCAGCAGCAGGAGACTCCTCTGTAACATCCAGCAGGAGACTCCTCTGTAACATCCAGCAAGAGACTCCTCTGTAACATCCAGCAGCAAGAGACTCCTCTGTACATCCAGCAGGAGGAGACTCCTCTGTAACATCCAGCAGGAGGAGACTCCTCTGTAACATCCAGCAGGAGGAGACTCCTCTGTAACATCCAGCAGGAGACTCCTCTGTAATATCCAGCAGCAGGAGACTCCTCTGTAACATCCAGCAGGAGGAGACTCCTCTGTAACATCCAGTAGGAGGAGACTCCTCTGTAACATCCAGCAGGAGGAGACTCCTCTGTAACATCCAGCAGGAGGAGACTCCTCTGTAACATCCAGCAGGAGACTCCTCTGTAATATCCAGCAGGAGACTCCTCTGTAACATCCAGCAGGAGGAGACTCCTCTGTAACATCCAGCAGGAGGAGACTCCTCTGTAACATCCAGCAGGAGGAGACTCCTCTGTAACATCCAGCAGGAGACTCCTCTGTAACATCCAGCAGGAGACTCCTCTGTAACATCCAGCAGGAGGAGACTCCTCTGTAACATCCAGCAGGAGACTCCTCTGTAACATCCAGCAGGAGACTCCTCTGTAACATCCAGCAGGAGACTCCTCTGTAACATCCAGCAGGAGACTCCTCTGTAACATCCAGCAGCAGGAGACTCCTCTGTAACATCCAGCAGGAGACTCCTCTGTAACATCCAGCAGCAGGAGACTCCTCTGTAACATCCAGCAGCAGGAGACTCCTCTGTAACATCCAGCAGGAGGAGACTCCTCTGTAACATCCAGCAGGAGGAGACTCCTCTGTAACATCCAGCAGGAGGAGACTCCTCTGTAACATCCAGCAGGAGACTCCTCTGTAACATCCAGCAGGAGAGACTCCTCTGTAACATCCAGCAGGAGACTCCTCTGTAACATCCAGCAGGAAACTCCTCTGTAACATCCAGCAGGAGACTCCTCTGTAACATCCAGCAGGAGGAGACTCCTCTGTAACATCCAGCAGGAGACTCCTCTGTAACATCCAGCAGCAGGAGGACTCCTCTGTAACATCCAGCAGGAGACTCCTCTGTAACATCCAGCAGCAGGAGACTCCTCTGTAACATCCAGCAAGAGACTCCTCTGTAACATCCAGCAGGAGGAGACTCCTCTGTAACATCCAGCAGCAAGAGACTCCTCTGTAACATCCAGCAGCAAGAGACTCCTCTGTAACATCCAGCAGCAAGAGACTCCTCTGTAACATCCAGCAGGAGACTCCTCTGTAACATCCAGCAGGAGACTCCTCTGTAACATCCAGCAGGAGACTCCTCTGTAACATCCAGCAGCAAGAGACTCCTCTGTAATATCCAGCAGGAGACTCCTCTGTAACATCCATCAGCAAGAGACTCCTCTGTAACATCCAGCAGGAGACTCCTCTGTAACATCCAGCAGCAAGAGACTCCTCTGTAACATCCAGCAGGAGGAGACTCCTCTGTAACATCCAGCAGGAGGAGACTCCTCTGTAACATCCAGCAGGAGACTCCTCTGTAACATCCAGCAGGAGGAGACTCCTCTGTAACATCCAGCAGGAGGAGACTCCTCTGTAACATCCAGCAGGAGGAGACTCCTCTGTAACATCCAGCAGGAGACTCCTCTGTAACATCCAGCAGGAGACTCCTCTGTAACATCCAGCAGGAGGAGACTCCTCTGTAACATCCAGCAGCAGGAGACTCCTCTGTAACATCCAGCAGGAGACTCCTCTGTAACATCCAGCAAGAGACTCCTCTGTAACATCCAGCAGCAAGAGACTCCTCTGTAACATCCAGCAGGAGGAGACTCCTCTGTAACATCCAGCAGGAGGAGACTCCTCTGTAACATCCAGCAGGAGACTCCTCTGTAACATCCAGCAGCAGGAGACTCCTCTGTAACATCCAGCAGGAGGAGACTCCTCTGTAACATCCAGTAGGAGGAGACTCCTCTGTAACATCCAGCAGGAGGAGACTCCTCTGTAACATCCAGCAGGAGACTCCTCTGTAACATCCAGCAGGAGGAGACTCCTCTGTAACATCCAGCAGGAGGAGACTCCTCTGTAACATCCAGCAGGAGACTCCTCTGTAATATCCAGCAGGAGACTCCTCTGTAACATCCAGCAGGAGGAGACTCCTCTGTAACATCCAGCAGGAGGAGACTCCTCTGTAACATCCAGCAGGAGGAGACTCCTCTGTAACATCCAGCAGGAGACTCCTCTGTAACATCCAGCAGGAGACTCCTCTGTAACATCCAGCAGGAGGAGACTCCTCTGTAACATCCAGCAGGAGACTCCTCTGTAACATCCAGCAGGAGACTCCTCTGTAACATCCAGCAGGAGACTCCTCTGTAACATCCAGCAGGAGACTCCTCTGTAACATCCAGCAGGAGACTCCTCTGTAACATCCAGCAGGAGACTCCTCTGTAACATCCAGCAGGAGACTCCTCTGTAACATCCAGCAGCAGGAGACTCCTCTGTAACATCCAGCAGCAGGAGACTCCTCTGTAACATCCAGCAGGAGGAGACTCCTCTGTAACATCCAGCAGGAGGAGACTCCTCTGTAACATCCAGCAGGAGGAGACTCCTCTGTAACATCCAGCAGGAGACTCCTCTGTAACATCCAGCAGGAGACTCCTCTGTAACATCCAGCAGGAGGAGACTCCTCTGTAACATCCAGCAGGAGACTCCTCTGTAACATCCAGCAGGAGACTCCTCTGTAACATCCAGCAGGAGGAGACTCCTCTGTAACATCCAGCAGGAGACTCCTCTGTAGCATCCAGCAAGAGACTCCTCTGTAACATCCAGCAGGAGACTCCTCTGTAACATCCAGCAGGAGACTCCTCTGTAACATCCAGCAGGAGGAGACTCCTCTGTAACATCCAGCAGGAGACTCCTCTGTAACATCCAGCAGCAGGAGACTCCTCTGTAACATCCAGGAGGAGACTCCTCTGTAACATCCAGCAACAGGAGACTCCTCTGTAACATCCAGCAGCAGGAGACTCCTCTGTAACATCCAGCAGGAGACTCCTCTGTAACATCCAGCAGGAGGAGACTCCTCTGTAACATCCAGCAGGAGACTCCTCTGTAACATCCAGCAAGAGACTCCTCTGTAACATCCAGCAGGAGACTCCTCTGTAACATCCAGCAGGAGGAGACTCCTCTGTAACATCCAGCAGGAGACTCCTCTGTAACATCCAGCAACAGGAGACTCCTCTGTAACATCCAGCAGGAGACTCCTCTGTAACATCCAGCAGCAGGAGACTCCTCTGTAACATCCAGCAGGAGACTCCTCTGTAACATCCAGCAGCAGGAGACTCCTCTGTAACATCCAGCAAGAGACTCCTCTGTAACATCCAGCAGGAGGAGACTCCTCTGTAACATCCAGCAGCAAGAGACTCCTCTGTAACATCCAGCAGCAAGAGACTCCTCTGTAACATCCAGCAGCAAGAGACTCCTCTGTAACATCCAGCAGGAGACTCCTCTGTAACATCCAGCAGGAGACTCCTCTGTAACATCCAGCAGGAGACTCCTCTGTAACATCCAGCAGCAAGAGACTCCTCTGTAATATCCAGCAGGAGACTCCTCTGTAACATCCATCAGCAAGAGACTCCTCTGTAACATCCAGCAGGAGACTCCTCTGTAACATCCAGCAGCAAGAGACTCCTCTGTAACATCCAGCAGGAGGAGACTCCTCTGTAACATCCAGCAGGAGGAGACTCCTCTGTAACATCCAGCAGGAGACTCCTCTGTAACATCCAGCAGGAGGAGACTCCTCTGTAACATCCAGCAGGAGGAGACTCCTCTGTAACATCCAGCAGGAGGAGACTCCTCTGTAACATCCAGCAGGAGACTCCTCTGTAACATCCAGCAGGAGACTCCTCTGTAACATCCAGCAGGAGGAGACTCCTCTGTAACATCCAGCAGCAGGAGACTCCTCTGTAACATCCAGCAGGAGACTCCTCTGTAACATCCAGCAAGAGACTCCTCTGTAACATCCAGCAGCAAGAGACTCCTCTGTAACATCCAGCAGGAGGAGACTCCTCTGTAACATCCAGCAGGAGGAGACTCCTCTGTAACATCCAGCAGGAGGAGACTCCTCTGTAACATCCAGCAGGAGACTCCTCTGTAACATCCAGCAGCAGGAGACTCCTCTGTAACATCCAGCAGGAGGAGACTCCTCTGTAACATCCAGTAGGAGGAGACTCCTCTGTAACATCCAGCAGGAGGAGACTCCTCTGTAACATCCAGCAGGAGGAGACTCCTCTGTAACATCCAGCAGGAGACTCCTCTGTAATATCCAGCAGGAGACTCCTCTGTAACATCCAGCAGGAGGAGACTCCTCTGTAACATCCAGCAGGAGGAGACTCCTCTGTAACATCCAGCAGGAGACTCCTCTGTAACATCCAGCAGGAGACTCCTCTGTAACATCCAGCAGGAGGAGACTCCTCTGTAACATCCAGCAGGAGACTCCTCTGTAACATCCAGCAGGAGACTCCTCTGTAACATCCAGCAGGAGACTCCTCTGTAACATCCAGCAGGAGACTCCTCTGTAACATCCAGCAGCAGGAGACTCCTCTGTAACATCCAGCAGGAGACTCCTCTGTAACATCCAGCAGCAGGAGACTCCTCTGTAACATCCAGCAGCAGGAGACTCCTCTGTAACATCCAGCAGGAGGAGACTCCTCTGTAACATCCAGCAGGAGGAGACTCCTCTGTAACATCCAGCAGGAGGAGACTCCTCTGTAACATCCAGCAGGAGACTCCTCTGTAACATCCAGCAGGAGGAGACTCCTCTGTAACATCCAGCAGGAGACTCCTCTGTAACATCCAGCAGGAACTCCTCTGTAACATCCAGCAGGAGACTCCTCTGTAACATCCAGCAGGAGGAGACTCCTCTGTAACATCCAGCAGGAGACTCCTCTGTAACATCCAGCAGGAGACTCCTCTGTAACATCCAGCAGGAGGAGACTCCTCTGTAACATCCAGCAGCAGGAGACTCCTCTGTAACATCCAGCAGCAGGAGACTCCTCTGTAACATCCAGCAGCAGGAGACTCCTCTGTAACATCCAGCAGGAGGAGACTCCTCTGTAACATCCAGCAGGAGGAGACTCCTCTGTAACATCCAGCAGCAGGAGACTCCTCTGTAACATCCAGCAGGAGGAGACTCCTCTGTAACATCCAGCAGGAGGAGACTCCTCTGTAACATCCAGTAGGAGGAGACTCCTCTGTAACATCCAGCAGCAGGAGACTCCTCTGTAACATCCAGCAGGAGGAGACTCCTCTGTAACATCCAGCAGGAGGAGACTCCTCTGTAACATCCAGCAGCAGGAGACTCCTCTGTAACATCCAGCAGGAGGAGACTCCTCTGTAACATCCAGTAGGAGGAGACTCCTCTGTAACATCCAGTAGGAGGAGACTCCTCTGTAACATCCAGCAGGAGGAGACTCCTCTGTAACATCCAGCAGGAGGAGACTCCTCTGTAAAGAAGTCTATGAGAAAATGTTTCTTCTTCTCTCTTGATTTATTACCTCAGTAACATTTTCCTGACGAGTTTATGTCTCAATCTGTAGTTTCAAGTCTTCTTCAACATGATGTTCATTTAGTAACTGATGGAAACATTTAGAGTATAAAGCAGCGTCTGCTTTAGGGTGGGGCTACCTGTGATCGACAGGTCGTTACCATGGTGTTTTCGTGTTTTCATCTCACTTTAACTTTTAGTTTTCACACAAGAAGTTTAAATGTAACTATTAAATATAAATTAGATATTAGATATAAATATTATGTATAAATATTAGATATAAATATTAGGTATAAATATTAGATATAAATATTATGTATAAATATTAGATATAAATATTAGGTATAAATATTAGATATAAATATTATGTATAAATATTAGGTATAAATATTAGATATAAATATTATGTATAAATATTATGTATAAATATTAGGTATAAATATTAGATATAAATATTAGGTATAAATATTATGTATAAATATTATGTATAAATATTAGGTATAAATATTAGATATAAATATTAGGTATAAATATTATGTATAAATATTAGGTATAAATATTAGATATAAATATTAGGTATAAATATTATGTATAAATATTAGGTATAAATATTAGATATAAATATTATGTATAAATATTAGATATAAATATTATGTATAAATATTAGATATAAATATTATGTATAAATATTAGATATAAATATTAGGTATAAATATTATGTATAAATATTAGATATAAATATTATGTATAAATATTAGATATAAATATTAGGTATAAATATTATGTATAAATATTAGGTATAAATATTAGATATAAATATTATGTATAAATATTATGTATAAATATCAGATATAAATATTAGGTATAAATATTAGATATAAATATTAGGTATAAATATTAGATATAAATATTATGTATAAATATTAGGTATAAATATTAGGTATAAATATTAGATATAAATATTATGTATAAATATCAGATATAAATATTAGGTATAAATATTAGATATAAATATTAGGTATAAATATTAGATATAAATATTATGTATAAATATTAGATATAAATATTAGGTATAAATATTATGTATAAATATTAGGTATAAATATTATGTATAAATATCAGATATAAATATTAGGTATAAATATTAGATATTAATATTAGGTAAATACAGGTAATGTTTCCATGTTGACTCCCTGAGTCTCGTGTGTTTCATGCTCTTGTGTTTGAGTCATAATAATCTTTCATCTTCAAAGTTTTCATGTTCCTGTTTTATTTTGTTGAGATCTGGAAGCAGAACACGTCCACGTGCCAAACGGAGACATGGCCGAGCCGGACGCGGACGGAGAGGAAACTGTTGCTGTAACCAGAAAGACAAAAAGGAAGAAGTGAGTACCAGCATTGAAGGGACTTTATGTTTCAGGAGCTTCCATGTTTCTGTGAATGATTCTGTGAAAGTGGTCGAGTATTGAGCGACAGCGTCGATGTCCGTCCACTAAGAGTCTGTTCTTGCAGCTGACGGCTCAGATTGGTGTGTCTGACAACATGATGGAAAGGTTTTCTTTACCTTTCACTTCGTCCGCTCTGTTCGTCTCACTCAGGAGATCTCTCTAAAGTCTGCTCAATATTCAGCCACGACACGATACTCATAAGCAAACATATCCATTTAGAAACAATGTAAAGTAAAATAATAAAATGGTCTGAGATGACACACTTTGAATAGTTCAACATGTGTGTTATTGCTGAAGTCATCTTGAACAGTTGGAACATGCACCTGATTTGGTGGATCATCCCACTCATGCTTCCAGGTGTCTCCCGGCAAGAAGAGACTTCTGCTTGAGCGAGACTTGGTTAGACACAATAAGCACCGAACCACCGAACCAATGAACTAAATGTTTGTTCCTATTGGACACAAAACCTGGGAAATTAGGATGCAGGGTGAACAGCTGCCCTGATGCACAAGTCTTGGACCAATCATCACAATGCATCCGATCCTTGAAATATTTGCAGCGTGGCTACACATGTAACGTGCAAACCCTTTTCCTTGTATCACATGGCAGGAAGGCGAAGGCGCCGGAGCTTTACAGCAATGACCTGGAAGCTGAGGACGACGACATCATCACAGACGCTCAGTCCCCGATCCCCCAGCAGTCCCTGTTCTCCGCCCCCCACGGACACAGCCAGCCGGTGGGCAAAGTGTTCGTGGAGAGGAACAGTGAGTGTGAAACACACACACAGCTGGAGAGACGTTTCCATCAGTGGAGACTAGTCTGTGTATCCGTGATTCGGATCTGCTCCAAACTTCACTGAGTTCTTCCTCCATGTGTGTGTGTGTGTGTGTGTGTGTGCAGGGCGTTTCCAGGCAGAGCGAGTTGAGCAGCTCCGACACTCAGAGATGATGGACGATTACATGGACCCCCGGCAGGTCTGGACCACCAGAGACGTCGCGATGAGAATCCACAGCAGCTTCAGGTCTGCACACACTCACGCACACAACCTTTTTTCAAACTAATTTTATTTAATTGTCTATTTCTTGTTGTTTAAATGTTTTAAATGCCTTTAACCTAGTTTGTAAAACGCTCGAGCTACGTCTCTCATATGAAAAGTGCTCTATAAATAAAGCTAATTTTATTTCATTAATATTATTATGTCTGAAGAAAAATGTGTTATTAGAAAACTCCTCCTCTACATGTTATCCTGTGTGTGTGTGTGTGTGTGTGTGTGTGTGTGTGTGTGTGTGTGTGTGTGTGTGTGTGTGTGTGTGTGTCCTCCCCCTGCAGGGTGATTGGTCTCTTCTCTCACGGGTTCCTGGCTGGCTACGCGGTATGGAACATCATTGTTGTGTATGTGCTGGCAGGCGAGCAGATGACCACGCTGCCAAACCTCCTGCAGCAGTACCACCTGCTGGCCTACCCGGCTCAGTCTCTGCTGTACCTGCTGCTGGCCATCAGCACTGTGTCCGCATTCGACAGGTCTGTGTGTACAAGTACTAATACCACACTGAGAAAATACATGTTCCAACATGTGTGTGTTACATAATCCTGTTACATTAATGTGTGTTACATGTTCCTGTTACATTAATGTGTGTGTTACATGTTAATGTTACATTAATGTGTGTGTTACATGTTCCTGTTACATTAATGTGTGTGTTACATAATCCTGTTACATTAATGTGTGTGTTACATGTTCATGTTACATTAATGTGTGTGTTACATGTTCATGTTACATTAATGTGTGTGTTACATGTTCCTGTTTTCATTAATGTGTGTGTTACATGTTCCTGTTACATTAATGTGTGTGTTACATGTTTCCTGTTACATTAATGTGTGTGTTACATGTTCCTGTTACATTAATGTGTGTGTTACATGTTCCTGTTACATTAATTTGTGTGTTACATGTTCCTGTTGCATTAATGTGTGTGTTACATGTTCCTGTTACATTAATGTGTGTGTTACATGTTTCCTGCTGCCATTAATGTGTGTGTTACATGTTCCTGTTACATTAGTGTGTTACATGTTCCTGTTACATTAGTGTGTTACATGTTCCTGTTACATTAGTGTGTTTACATGTTCCTGTTACATTAATAGTGTGTTACATAATCATGTTACATAATGTGTGGGTTACATGTTCATGTTACATTAATGTTGGTGTTACATGTTCATGTTACATTAATGTGTGGGTTACATGTTCATGTACATTAATGTGTGTGTTACATGTTCATGTTACATTAATGTGTGTGTTACATGTTCATGTTACATTAATGTGTGGGTTACATGTTCCTGTTACATTAATGTGTGTGTTACATGTTCCTGTTGCATTAATGTGTGTGTTACATGTTCCTGTTACATTAATGTGTGTGTTACATGTTCCTGTTACATTAATGTGTGTGTTACATGTTCCTGTTGCATTAATGTGTGTTACATGTTCCTGTTACATTAATGTGTGTGTTACATGTTCCTGTTACATTAATGTGTGTGTTACATGTTCCTGTTACATTAATGTGTGTGTTACATGTTCCTGTTGCATTAATGTGTGTTACATGTTCCTGTTACATTAATGTGTGTGTTACATGTTCCTGTTACATTAATGTGTGTGTTACATGTTCCTGTTACATTAATGTGTGTTACATGTTCCTGTTACATTAATGTGTGTTACATGTTCCTGTTACATTAGTGTGTTACATGTTCCTGTTACATTAATGTGTGTGTTACATGTTCATGTTACATTAATGTGTGTGTTACATGTTCCTGTTACATTAATGTGTGTGTTACATGTTCCTGTTACATTAGTGTGTGTGTTACATGTTCCTGTTACATTAATGTGTGTGTTACATGTTCCTGTTACATTAATGTGTGTTACATGTTCCTGTTACATTAATGTGTGTGTTACATGTTCCTGTTACATTGATGTGTGTGTTACATGTTCCTGCTACATTAATGTGTGTTACATGTTCCTGTTACATTAATGTGTGTTACATGTTCCTGTTACATTAATGTGTGTGTTACATGTTCCTGTTACATTAGTGTGTGTTACATGTTCCTGTTACATTAATGTGTGTGTTACATGTTCCTGTTACATTAATGTGTGTTACATGTTCCTGTTACATTAATGTGTGTTTTTACATGTTCCTGTTACATTAATGTGTGTTACATGTTCCTGTTACATTAATGTGTGTGTTACATGTTCCTGTTACATTAATGTGTGTTACATGTTCCTGTTACATTAATGTGTGTTACATGTTCCTGTTACATTAATGTGTGTGTGTTACATGTTCATGTTACATTAATGTGTGTGTTACATGTTCCTGCTACATTAATGTGTGTTACATGTTCCTGCTACATTAATGTGTGTGTTACATGTTCCTGTTACATTAATGTGTGTTACATGTTCCTGTTACATTAGTGTGTTACATGTTCCTGTTACATTAATGTGTGTGTGTTACATGTTCATGTTACATTAATGTGTGTGTTACATGTTCCTGTTACATTAATGTGTGTTACATGTTCCTGTTACATTAATGTGTTTGTTACATGTTCCTGTTACATTAATGTGTGTTACATGTTCCTGTTACATTAATGTGTGTGTTACATGTTCATGTTACATTAATGTGTGTGTTACATGTTCCTGCTACATTAATGTGTGTTACATGTTCCTGTTACATTAATGTGTGTTACATGTTCCTGTTACATTAATGTGTGTGTTACATGTTCCTGTTACATTAGTGTGTGTGTGTTACATGTTCCTGTTACATTAGTGTGTGTGTTACATGTTCCTGTTACATTAATGTGTGTGTTACATGTTCCTGTTACATTAATGTGTGTTACATGTTCCTGTTACATTAATGTGTGTGTTACATGTTCCTGTTACATTAATGTGTGTTACATGTTCCTGTTACATTAATGTGTGTGTTACATGTTCATGTTACATTAATGTGTGTGTTACATGTTCCTGTTACATTAATGTGTGTGTTACATGTTCCTGTTACATTAGTGTGTGTGTTACATGTTCCTGTTACATTAATGTGTGTGTTACATGTTCCTGTAACATTAATGTGTGTGTTACATGTTCCTGCTGCATTAATGTGTGTGTGTTACATGTTCCTGCTACATTAATGTGTGTGTTACATGTTCCTGTTACATTAATGTGTGTGTTACATGTTCCTGTTACATTAATGTGTGTTACATGTTCCTGTTACATTAATGTGTGTGTGTTACATGTTCATGTTACATTAATGTGTGTGTTACATGTTCCTGCTACATTAATGTGTGTTACATGTTCCTACTACATTAATGTGTGTGTTACATGTTCCTGTTACATTAATGTGTGTTACATGTTCCTGTTACATTAATGTGTGTTACATGTTCCTGTTACATTAGTGTGTTACATGTTCCTGTTACATTAATGTGTGTGTTACATGTTCCTGTTACATTAATGTGTGTGTTACATGTTCCTGTTACATTAATGTGTGTTACATGTTCCTGTTACATTAATGTGTGTGTTACATGTTCATGTTACATTAATGTGTGTGTTACATGTTCCTGCTACATTAATGTGTGTTACATGTTCCTGCTACATTAATGTGTGTGTTACATGTTCCTGTTACATTAATGTGTGTGTTACATGTTCCTCTTACATTAATGTGTGTGTTACATGTTCCTGTTACATTAATGTGTGTTACATGTTCCTGTTACATTAATGTGTGTGTTACATGTTCCTGTTGCATTAATGTGTGTGTTACATGTTCCTGTTACATTAATGTGTGTGTTACATGTTCCTCTTACATTAATGTGTGTGTTACATGTTTCTCTTACATTAATGTGTGTGTTACATGTTCCTGTTACATTAATGTGTGTGTTACATGTTCCTGCTACATTAATGTGTGTGTTACATGTTCCTGTTACATTAATATGTGTGTTACATGTTCCTGCTACATTAATGTGTGTGTTACATGTTCCTGTTACATTAATGTGTGTGTTACATGTTCCTGTTACATTAATGTGTGTTACATGTTCCTGTTACATTAATGTGTGTGTTACATGTTCCTGTTACATTAATGTGTGTGTTACATGTTCCTGTTACATTAATATGTGTGTTACATGTTCCTGCTACATTAATGTGTGTGTTACATGTTCCTGTTACATTAATGTGTGTGTTACACAATGCATCATATTCTATAAGATCAACACAATAAAACATATAATTTGAAAACCTCATGTAAAGTTTAAGTACTTCAGCTGTGTGTTCTCTGCTGCAGGGTGAATCTGGCCAAAGCCTCCATGGCTCTGAGAGGCTTCCTCACGCTGGACCCTGCCGCTCTGGCTTCTTTCTGTAAGTGAGACAAGAAGAAGATGAAGAAGATGAAGATGAATAAGATGTATAATAACAACTCTTCTCTCTGTGTTCAGTATATTTTATAGCCCTGATCCTGTCCCTCAGTCAGCAGATGACCAGCGATCGCATCAACCTTTATCCAACAGCCAACGAGACTCTGTGGTGAGAATCTGCTGTGTGTCAGAGTCACTGTGGGTAACAATAAACCACCTGTACAGTACAGTACAGTACAGTACAGTACAGTACAGTACAGTACAGTACAGTACAGTACAGTACAGTACAGTAAAACAATACCATACTGTACTGTATGGTATTGTATTTATTGTTTTATATTTCCCGTCGCCTCCTGCAGGCCTCCAGGCTCAGAGCAGCAGATCCTACGGCCGTGGATTGTCGTGAACCTGGTGGTGGCGCTGTTGGTGGGCCTGGCCTGGGCTGTTGTCTCCACCCGGCCCGACATCGACTACACAGAAGGTCGGCGGAGATATCTTTACTGTCAGGTTACCCCACTAAATGATCCTCTGTATTTCAACACTTCTCCTCTGACTTATTTTAAATAGTAAAGCTTTGGTGAAATGCATGTTTGATGCATAGATTTGTTTATGTTGTTATGCTATAAAGCAGGTTTTCAGGAAATATAGCTGCATGTTTTGGTTTGTTCTGGATACTACCACCAGATGCCGCCAGAGTAAGTATTTCAATCCTGCAGAGAGTGAAGTATTAAGGTGGATGAGAGTTCTATTTTTTTCCTTGCAGAGTTTTTGATGACAATGGAAGTGGAGGGAGACCCGAGAGGAGACGAGAACCTGGACATCCCTGCCTGAAAATCTGTCTCTGTCTGTCTGTCTGTCTGTCTGTCTGTCTGTCTGTCTGTCTGTCTGTCTGTATGTCTGACGTTCTGACTCAAAATCAGTGATCTTGTTAATTTATTCAATGTATTTCTTTTGTACAAAATGTAAATCTAGCACTTTGTTTTCCTGAGTATGATTTTGTAAATAAATAATTACAGTATATGTACAGTAGCAGCTTTCAGTTGTTCCTCATTTGTTAAATTATGATCCCTTATCAAGTCAAATCAAATCAAATCAAATCAAATTTATTTATATAGCCCAATATCACAAATTATACATTTGTCTCAGTGTGCTTTACAGACTGTACAAGATACGACACCCTCTGTCCTTAGACCCTCTGTCCTTAGACCCTCTGTCCTTACACCCTCTGTCCTTAGACCCTCTGTCCTTACACCCTCTGTCCTTAGACCCTCTGTCCTTAGACCCTCTGTCCTTACGCCCTCTGTCCTTACACCCTCTGTCCTTAAACCCACTGTCCTTACACCCTCTGTCCTTAGACCCTCTGTCCTTACACCCTCTGTCTTTACACCCTCTGTCCTTAGACCCTCTGTCCTTAGACCCTCTGTCCTTACACCCTCTGTCCTTAGACCCTCTGTCCTTACACCCTCTGTCCTTAGACCCACTGTCCTTACACCCTCTGTCCTTAGACCTTCTGTCCTTAGACCCTCTGTCCTTAGACCTTCTGTCCTTAGACCCTCTGTCCTCAGACCCTCTGTCCTTACACCCTCTGTCCTTACACCCTCTGTCCTTACACCCTCTGTCCTTAGACCCTCTGTCCTTACACCCTCTGTCCTTAGACCCTCTGTCCTTACACCCTCTGTCTTTACACCCTCTGTCCTTAGACCCTCTGTCCTTAGACCCTCTGTCCTCAGACCCTCTGTCCTTAGACCCTCTGTCCTTAGACCCTCTGTCCTTGACCCTCTGTCCTTAGACCCTCTGTCCTTAGACCCTCTGTCCTTACACCCTCTGTCCTTACACCCTCTGTCCTTAGACCCTCTGTCCTTACACCCTCTGTCCTTAGACCCTCTGTCCTTAGACCCTCTGTCCTTACGCCCTCTGTCCTTACGCCCTCTGTCCTTACACCCTCTGTCCTTAAACCCACTGTCCTTACACCCTCTGTCCTTAGACCCTCTGTCCTTACACCCTCTGTCTTTACACCCTCTGTCCTTAGACCCTCTGTCCTTAGACCCTCTGTCCTCAGACCCTCTGTCCTCAGACCCTCTGTCCTTACACCCTCTGTCCTTAGACCCTCTGTCCTTACACCCTCTGTCCTTAGACCCACTGTCCTTACACCCTCTGTCCTTAGACCTTCTGTCCTTAGACCCTCTGTCCTCAGACCCTCTGTCCTTACACCCTCTGTCCTTACACCCTCTGTCCTTACACCCTCTGTCCTTAGACCCTCTGTCCTTACACCCTCTGTCCTTAGACCCTCTGTCCTTACACCCTCTGTCTTTACACCCTCTGTCCTTAGACCCTCTGTCCTTAGACCCTCTGTCCTCAGACCCTATGTCCTTAGACCCTCTGTCCTTAGACCCTCTGTCCTACCCTATGTCCTAGACCCTCTGTCCTACCTCTGTCCTTAGACCCTCTGTCCTTACACCCTCTGTCCTTAGACCCTCTGTCCTTACACCCTCTGTCCTTAGACCCTCTGTCCTTACACCCTCTGTCTTTACACCCTCTGTCCTTAGACCCTCTGTCCTCAGACCCTCTGTCCTCAGACCCTCTGTCCTCAGACCCTCTGAAAAAAAATAAACATTATGTATGTAATGCAAACTTGCTAGCTTGTCAATGGAGTATCTAATTTTTCAGCCTGCAGTCAGTCTTTCTATTAACGAGCTTTACATGAACGCTCCATTTAACTGTTGGAGATTTTACACTAATTACACACTTTTATCATATTTAGCTGTTTCTACAAAGAATCCAACAAAGCTATCCTGCTTTATTTGCCCAAATCTATGTAATCTCACAATCGGCATGCTCCTCTTTCGTTGAAAGTCACATCGCACAGAAAATTCCCACATATTTTCTCTCCTCTAGTGTCACAGTCATGATTTTTCCCACATTCCTTGAAGGCTGCGGGATACATCCCCATCCAGTCAGCGCGCGCCGCAGCCGTTAGTAGTAAAACCATGCAAAGATGGCGGAGCTACAAATGCTGCTGGAGGAGGAAATTCCTGCGGGACGGAGATCTTTACTGGACAGTTTTACCAACCTGGAAAGAGTAGCGGAATACTGCGAAAGCAACTATGTCCAGGTACATGCTAGTATTTGAAACACCAGGTGTATACGTACAGTACAAAACTGGCATAACGGGCTAATGTTAGCAGGGGAGTGGGCGGTTTGGAGAGGGGAGTGATGGAATGACAGTGTCAAGATCCGTTATGTGGCCGTTGGCTTTTATATGAAAGATGAAAAGAAATCACGCCGGATTCAATTACATATTTTTACATCTATTTTACAACTACGACTTGAAAGTCAATTCGGCTTCTAACCCACCCACCAAACACGTCTGCTTTTATGGAAATTCAACTTTCACAACTCTGAAACGAGACAGTTGGAACGTCATGTTGTTCAGTTATTCAGT
The DNA here is from genome assembly GCF_900634415.1 of Cottoperca gobio. Taxonomy (NCBI): domain Eukaryota; kingdom Metazoa; phylum Chordata; class Actinopteri; order Perciformes; family Bovichtidae; genus Cottoperca; species Cottoperca gobio. The sequence goes on along the minus strand of NW_021166905.1, from coordinate 75,901 downwards.
TTTAAAAGTGAACATTTCACGTAACTATCTTTTTAATGTGTTTAATTCATGCATGCCGAATGAAAGAGCGATCCGTGTTTAGTCGTACAATGTTTTAAAACATCTTCTACAAGGATTGCGACATTTGCAGACCAGCAGGGAATCCTTAAACAGAGGTTTTTCAAAGCGAGTCTGGCGTGACACTTTTCCTCCTGTAAATTAATGGATATTATGTGCCATAAGCCATCAATGGTTAAAAGAATGCCACATTTAAAACTAAAACATAAAGTATTATCATAGAAAAGAAGATTTTGCTCATCATAATCTTGTGATTAATGTTTCTCCATAAAGTTGTAAATCTGGTTGGTAACCAGTCACTGAAGATGCATAGGCTACCTAGCTTGCATGCAAAACATTTATTTTTGGAGGAAAATTAAAATGATGACATTACTGATAATTAAAGATGAAATAAATGTGCTCCCAGCCTTAAAAGAAAGCCAAACATATAGGAAGACAGTTCTTGAAATTCAAATTGACTAAAGCAGATACACAATGATGAGAAACAGTTTAACTTGGCAGTGTGGAACATGCTATCAGTACAGTATAAACCCTTAATTCTTACTTAAAAGGGTTTACTGATAATGTTTTGCCATCCTCATCGTGTTTCATGGTTTACTACTGACGATGACCAGGTCTAGTTGAGGGCTGCAACTGATGCTATTTATATATATATATATATATATATATATATATATATATATATATAGTTTCTTTAATTAATAACTAAATAGATAGATAGATACTTTATTCATCCCGAGGGACATTTAGGAATCATTTAGTCTATTAAATGTCTGTCTGTCCAACAGTTGTTTTTCATTTACAATGATTTAAAACGATGAATGTTATTATACTAACCTCGTTG